>NC_079228.1:41485733-41567025 GCF_029633865.1 Lampris incognitus | reverse complement strand
CTCCACTTGCACTTCGCCAATAACATATCAACTATATTAACATATCAACTATATCAACATATCAACTATATCAACATATCAACTATATTAACATATCAACTATATCAACATATCAACTATATTAACATATCAACTATATCAACATATCAACTATATTAACATATCAACTATATTAACATATCAACTATATCAACATATCAACTATATTAACATATCAACTATATCAACATATCAACTATATCAACATATCAACTATATTAACATATCAACTATATCAACATATCAACTATATCAACATATCAACTATATTAACATATCAACTATATCAACATATCAACTATATCAACATATCAACTATATTAACATATCAACTATATTAACATATCAACTATATTAACATATCAACTATATCAACATATCAACTATATTAACATATCAACTATATTAACATATCAACTATATTAACATATCAACTTATATCAACATATCAACTATATTAACATATCAACTATATTAACATATCAACTATATTAACATATCAACTATATTAACATATCAACTATATCAACATATCAACTATATTAACATATCAACTATATTAACATATCAACTATATCAACATATCAACTATATTAACATATCAACTATATTAACATATTAACTTAACAGCATTAGGAGTATCAAGACTTGCACTACCCTGAGAAGAAGCAATGCCATGTTTTGTTCACGTACTCTGAGCAGTGACAGAGAAGCTGAATAACGACGGCGTTCGGGGGGAAAAAAGCCCTGATTTAACGGGGCCGATATGGACCGCTCCCGAGCAGAACCACGCCGGGGTCCGGGTTGAAGGCCGCAGACGGCTCTGCACGGAGCCGCTATGAGGCGCGTGCTGGTCTCTTCTGAGACCGCCAGGGGAGTCAACACGTTACAATAGCCAGCTGTTGCCTCGCTCCACTCCACCGAGCGGCGCCTTCCCATGAGAGGAGCCTGCAAAGGCCGATAGATCAATGCTAAGCTTACAATCCATAAGCAGATCGATTTCTGTGCAGCACGCAAAATCAACTATGCTAATGTGTGTGTGTGTGTGTATTCTTGTTCAGCTATGTTTGTGAGAACAAATTTGAGTTTTTTTTGCAAAATGAGGACGTTTTGGCCTGTCCTCCCTTCCTCAAGGGTCTAATTTAAACGGTGAATGGACTGCATTTACACAGCGCTGTTCTAGTCTAGTCTACCATCCACTCCGAGTGCTTCACAGTGTACGCCTCACGGTCACCCATTCACACACACATTCACACGCCGACGGCGCAGGCTGCCACGCGAGGCGCCGACCTGCTCGTCAGGAGCAGTTAGGGGTTCAGTGTCTTGCTCGAGGACACTTCGGCGCGCTCTCTGGCGGAGCCGGGGATCGAAACAGGAACCTTCCGATCACTGGACGACCTGCTCTACCTCCTGAACCATGCTGTCCCATGCTGCTGGAATTTGGGGTTTAGGGTTAAGGTTAGAATTAGCCTAAAGCCTGCCTAAACACTAGCCTCTCAAATGACCCTCGGTGTAAAGATTATGTAAGGAAAGAACTCAAAGATTATATGTGATATAATAATAATGGGATGGTGTCCCCCAGTGGATGTGGCTAGGGCTGTTATTAGGGGCAAACTTATAATGTGGTCAGCTCAGAAGAAAAAGGAAAAAGAAACAAATGAAAGACATATGAAGTATGATGACGGTGATGTTTTAAATCAAATCCAGGACACAAAACAAATTCTAAATAATATATATGAAAGCCAAACGGGAAAAGTGATGTGGGACAGAAGGGTACCAGCAAGAGTTAAAGGGAAGGTTTACAAGATGGTGGTGAGACCAGCTATGTTGTATGGTTTGGAGACAGTGGTGCTGATGAAAAGACAGGAGGAGGTGGAGCTGGAGGTGGCAGAGATGAAGATGATAAGATTTTCATTGGGAGTGATGAAGGAGGACAGGATTAGGAAGGAGTATATTAGAGGGACCGCTCAGGTTGGACGGTTTGGAGACAAAGCAAGAGAGACAAGATTGAGATGGTTTGGACATGTGTGGAGGAGAGATGCTGGGTATACTGGGAGAAGGATGCTGAATATGGAGCTGCCAGGGAAGAGGAGAAGAGGAAGGCCAAAGAGGAGGTTTATGGATGTGGTGAGGGAGGACATGCAGGTGGCTGGTGTGACAGAGGAAGATGCAGAGGACAGGAAGAGATGGAAACGGATGATCAGCTGTGGCGCCCCCTAACGGGAGCAGCCGACAGTAGTAGTAGTAGTTATAAGATTTATATTTATTTATAATGTCTTTACTGTAATTTCTCAATCCTTGCATACATTGAAATCCGTTTTGCCCTCCGTATTTAACCCTCCCTATACACTAACACAGTGGTTCCATCAGCTATTAGCCCGAGTCTGTAGCGTTTTACAACATGAACCCAACAAGAGTCAATCAGATACAAAACACGCTTACTTCTGTTATAATCATACGCTTAATGAGGCAGCCATAACAGCGTAATCGTCCGGCATTTTTCTGACAATGAATGAACCGTAATAAATAGAGCAAGGTAGTGTCAAAGCACCAACACACATTTCAATAAACCGGCAAGTTAAATGGAAATAAATGAATGGCCTTATGCAGAATCAAATGAACAGTAATAAACAGAACAAGGCCGGTAGCTCAGCCGGCGCGGTTATAATAACAGCAGCACAACACACATCTTCATAAACAATTTCCCAACATTCAAGTAAAATAATAAACAAAACGCTACTTACTTGTACTTTGGAACGGCGAAGGTGTCCGCCGCTTCTCCGAGCGGTTGTGGAAAGTTGACTCCCCTATGGCTCGCCTCTATGGCTTTGGTTTCCGGTACGAAGGCACAGAGTTCCCACTCCTGAGTTGTAAAAAGGGGTGCACGTAACGTTTTTGGACTGGCTCTCGAGGGAGCATCTGGAGACGTTGCTTGGTACTCGGTCTTTACGCGGCACAGTTATCCTACAAGCTGTCGTCATCGCTACCCTCCTGACTGCTCTCCTCACTGTCTTCCTCTCTTTCAAACATAGAGATGAAGATGTAGGCCAACTTCTTGCTCCCTGGTTGAGTCTGCGATACGCTCTTTGCTCATCCATAAGTCAACAGCTGGCTTTGGGTCAAAAGCCTCTGGCGTTATCTTAGACAAGTGGATGTACATCAGGGGTGAGAGGCGATAGTCTGACAGGCGGGACCTGTACTTGCTTTCTATTATATTGAGATGTGAAACATCCCCTCACATGCAGCACTGCTCAAGGGCAGCGTAAGTAGGGTTGCCAACTCCTCGAAATGGAAATAAGGAACAGGGGACAGGGACGGGGGTTGGATGGATGGGGCAGCGCAGACATAACAAATATAATGTGCCTTACACTATACACACACACACATATATATTATTTATATATATTTTATATATAATAAGGAACGATTCCTTATTCTAAGGAACGGCTGGCAACCCTAAGTGTAAGGGACAACAGAAGGGCTTTATAAATGTTGAAGTAACTATCTGGATTACTTATCTTCACTGTGTTGACCAAGTCATACACAGAGAAGGCTGCCAAACGTTTTCCTGCTTGCTTTACACACATCTGTTCTCTTACAGTGGAGTCTCTGTCAGCAGACAAGCTGGCCTCATATTTCTGGAGGATGTTAGTCAGTGTTGTGTTGCCAAAACTATGGAAGTTTCGCATTTCTCGAGGCCAAGTTGAAGGATCAAAATTAAAAATTGATCACATGACTTAAGGGATTCATATCTGCTTTCAAATTCACGAATTAGACCTCTCCAGATACAAACCCCAATTCCAATGAAGTTGGGACGTTGGGTAAAACGTAAATAAAAACAGAATACAATGATTTGCAAATCCTTTTCGACCGACAGTGCATCCGGAAAGTATTCACACCCCTTCACTTTCCCCACATTTTGTTATGTTACAGCCTTATTCCAAAATGGATTAAATTCCTTTTTTTCTCATCAATCTACACACAATACCCCATAATGACAAAGCGAAAAAGGTTTTGTAGAAATTTTTGCAAATTTATTAAAAATAAAAAACTGAAATATTGCATGTCCATAAGTATTCACACCCTTTACTCAGTACTTGGTTGAGGCACCCTTGGCAGCGATTACAGCCTCAAGTCTTCTTGGGTATGAAGCTACAAGCTTGGCACACCTATATTTGGGGTATTTCTCCCATTCTTCTCTGCAGATCCTCTCCAGCTCTGTAAGATTAGATGGGGAGCGTCGCTGCACAGCTATTTTCAGGTCTTTCCAGAGATGTTCAATGGGGTTCAAGTCTGGGCGCTGGCTGGGCCACTCAAGGACATTCACAGACTTGTCCCGAAGCCACTTCTTCGTTGTCTTGGCTGTGTGCTTAGGGTCGTTGTTGTGTTGAACGGTAAACCTTCGCCCCAGTCTGAGGTCCTGAGCGCTCTGGAGCAGGTTTTCATCAGGGATCTCTCTGTACTTTGCTCCATTCATCTTTCCCTCGATCCTGACTAGTCTCCCAGTTCCTGCCGCTGAAGAACATCCCCACAGCATGATGCTGCCACCACCATGCTTCACTGTAGGGATGGTATTAGCAAGGTGATGAGAGGTGCCTGGTTTCCTCCAGACGTGACGTTTGGCATTCAGGCCAAAGAGTTCCATCTTGGTTTCATCAGACCAGAGAATCTTGTTTCTCATGGTCTGAGAGTCCTTTAGGTGCTTTCTGGCAAACTCCAAGCGGGCTGTCATGTGCCTTTTACTGAGCAGAGGCTTCCGTCTGGCCACTCTACCATAAAGGCCTGATTGGTGGAGTGCTGCAGAGATGGTTGTCCTTCTGGAAGGTTCTCCCATCTCCACAGAGGAACGCTGGAGCTCTGTCAGAGTGACCATCGGGTTCTTGGTCACCTCCCTGACCAAGGCCCTTCTCCCCCGATTGCTCAGTTTGGCTGGGCGGCCAGCTCTAGGAGAGTCCTGGTGGATCCAAACTTCTTCCATTTACGAATGATGGAGACCACTGTGCTTTTTGGGACCTTTTTTGTACCCTTCCCCAGATCTGTGCCTCGATACAATCCTGTCTCGGAGGTCCACAGACAATTCCTTTGACTTCATGGCTTGGTTTCTGCTCTGACATGCACTGTCAACAGTAGGACTTTATATAGACAGGTATGTGCCTTTCCAAATCATGTCCAATCCATTGAATTTATTACAGGTGGACTCCAATCAAGATGTAGAAAGATCTCAAGGATGATCAGTGGAAACAGGATGAACCTGAGCTCAAGTTTGAGTGTCATAGCAAAGGGTGTGAATACTTATGTACATGCAATATTTCAGTTTTTTATTTTTAATAAATTTCGAAAATTTCTACATAAACTTTTTCACTTTGACATTATGGGGTATTGTGTGTAGATTGATGAGAAAAAAAAAAGGAATTTAATCCACTTTGGAATAAGGCTGTAACATAACAACATGTGGGGAAAGTGAAGGGGTGTGAATACTTTCCGGATGCACTGTATATTCAACTGAATACACTCCAAAGACAAGATATTTAATGTTCGAACTGATAAACTTTATTGTTTTTTTGCAAATATTCACTCATTTTGAATTTGATGCCTGCAACACGTTCCACAGAAGCTGGGACAGGGGCATGTTCATCACTGTGTTACACCACCTTTTCTTTTAACAACACTCAATAAGCGTTTGGGAACTGAGGACACTACTTGTTGAAGCTTTGTAGGTGGAATTCTTTCCCATTCTTGCTTGATGTACGACTTCAGTTGTTCAACAGTCCGGGGTCTCCGTTGTCGTATTTTGCGCTTCATAATGCGCCACACATGTTCAATGGGAGACAGATCTGGACTGCAGGCAGGCCAGTCCAGTACCTGCACTCTTTTACTACAAAGCCCCGCTGATGTAACACGTGCAGAATGTGGCTTGGCATTGTCTTGCTGAAATAAGCAGGGACGTCCCTGAAAAAGACGTCGCTTGGATGGCAGCATATGTTGCTCCAAAACCTGTATGTACCTTTCAGCATTAATGGTGCCTTCACAGATGTGCAAGTTACCCATGATGCCATGGGCACTAACACCCCCCATACCATCACAGAAGCTGGCTTTTGAACTTTGCGCTGATAACAATCTGGATGGTCCTTTTCCTCTTTAGCCCGGAGGACACGACGTCCATGATTTCCAAAAACAATGTGAGATGTGGACTAGTCACACCACAGCACACTTGTCCACTTTGCGTCAGTCCATCTCAGATGAGTTTGGGCCAGAGGAGGCAGCAGTGTTTCTGGGTGGTGTTGATATCTGGCTTTGGCTTTGCATGGTAGAGTTTTAACCTGTGCTTGTAGATGTAGCGACGAACTGTGTTAACTGGCGATGGTTTTCCCAAGTGTTCCTGAGCCCACGTGGTAATATCCTTTACAGAATTATGTCGGTTTTTAATGCAGTGCCGCCTGAGGGATCAAAGGTCACGGGCATTCAATGTTAGTTTTCAGCCTTGCCGCTTACCTGCATAGATTTCTCCAGATTCTCTGAATGTTTTGATGATATTATGGACTGGAGATGGTGACATCCCTAAATTCCTTACAATTGTACGTTGAGAAACGTTGTTCTTAAACTGTTGGACTATTTGCTTGTTCACAAAGTGGTGAACCTCGCCCCATCCTTGCTTGTGAACGACTGAGCCTTTCAGGGATGCTCCTTTTATACCCAATCAGGACACTCACCTGTTTCCAGTTAACCTGTGGAATGTTCCAGACAGGTGTTTTTAAGCATTCCTCAACTTTCCCATTCTTTTGTTGCCCCTGTTCCAGCTTCTTTGGAACGTGTTGCAGGCACCAAATTCAAAATGAGTGAATATTTGCAAAACACAATGAAGTTTATCAGTTTGAACATTAAATATCTCGTGTTTGTAGTGTATTCAATTGAATATAGGTCGAAAAGGATTTGCAAATCATTGTATTCTGTTTTTATTCACGTTTTACGCAACGTCCCAACTTCATTGGAATTGGGGTTTGGACATCAGCCTTGTCCCTGTCAGCATCAGCATGTGAAACAGTCTCTTTCCTGTACTTGCTTCACTGTCCAGCACTAGTGTCAGCTGTCCAGCAGCTACCATGAGCTCATCTCTGCATTCACCGATAGTCAGTTTATCTTGCTGGAACCTGAGGGAGGTGAACTGTAACATGTCTCCAGTGTCCAGCATGTTGGCTAGGAAACACTGAACACGCTCTGTGCAGACATGTTTTAGGTCACCGTCATCACTTGTACCACTTGAATTTGAATGGCAGGTAACGGCCTCCATATTTTCAACAGTCTCTTGCCTCCATGCAGACCATCTGATGTTGTGAAACTTTCCTAGCTTCACAAAGGCCGTGCCATTCTCATCGCATATCTTCTTTAGTTGTTCCGTTCTTTTAGCGCCCCCTCCCTGTAAATAAAAGCTCAGCAACTTGACAACGGAGTGATTAAATGTGTCACAGTGTGGTACCATGCGATCAGCCGACTGCAGTTCTCGAGGCTGTGGGCAATACACAGAATACGCACAAGGGACTCCCCGACGCCACCATCTGACGCAATCTGGGAACGACCCCGTTGGAGACTCCAACGTTGACCGCTGCTCCGTCTGTTCACGCCGAGACCAACTTGAATAGAATATTGTTCATGTTTTAGAGACCCCCAAATTTCCCAAATCATGTTTTCAGGGGAGCTCACGTCTTAGCCAAGCGCCCCCTGGCGCCCCCTGCCGGGCCGGCTTCCCACCGCAGACACGGCCAATTGCGTGTGTAGGGACGCCGGAGGTAACGCGGGGATTCGAACCGGTGGTCCCCGTGTTGGCGGGCAACGGGGCTTGTGTTTTATTTTAACTATTCGGATCAGTTGAAATGATTTTCCAAGCAAAGTAAGGGCGCGTTTCATAACGGCGACTGGAAAACCGACATGAGCTAAGCTAAGTTTGCTAGCTCGTGTAGCCGAGAACAGCCTACTACTTACGGCCTTCGGGAGACTTGTCGTGCTTGTGGCGCCGCGGCGGCGGCGGCGGCGGCGCACTTTCAGGCGGCACGTCTGCCACTCCGCCTCGTCCTCGCTCCGTTTAAAGTGCCGCCACACAGCCGAGGTCTTCGCCATTTTGTTTCCCTCGGACGGCAAAGGCGAACTGAAGCGTGACGTCACTGCCGCGCGTGAGCGGTCCTGTCAGGAGACGCGTCTGTGCGTTTCCACGTTTTAGTTGCGCGGTTACAAAGTAATTACGGTACAACCGGCTGATCGGCGTATGTGGCAGATCGTCCATCCATCTATCTACCCATCCATCCATCTATCATCCATCTATCTATCCATCCATCCATCCGTCCATCCATCTGTCTATCCGTCCATCTATCCATCCATCTATCTATCCATCCATCCATCCATCCGTCTATCCATCCATCCATCTATCTAGCCATCCATCTATCCATCCATCTATCTATCTATCTATCCATCCATCCATCCATCCATCTATCTATCCATCCATCCATCTATCCATCCATCTATCTATCCATCCATCTATCCATCCATCCATCTATCATCCATCCATCTATCTATCCATCCATCCATCTATCTATCCATCCATCATCTATCTATCCATCCATCCATCTATCTATCCATCCATCCATCTATCTATCCATCCATCCATCTATCTATCCATCCATCTATCCATCCATCTATCTATCCATCTATCTATCATCCATCCATCTAGCCATCCATCTATCTATCCATCCATCCATCTATCTATCCATCCATCCATCCATCCATCTATCTATCCATCTATCTATCATCCATCCATCTAGCCATCCATCTATCTATCCATCCATCCATCCATCCATCCATCTATCCATCCATCCATCCATCCATCTATCATCCATCCATCTATCATCCATCTATCCATCCATCCATCCATCCATTATCCAAACCATTAATCCTGCTCTCAGGGTTGCGGGGATGCTGCAGCCTGTCCCAGCAGTCACTGGGCAGCAGGTGGGGAGACACCCTGGACAGGCTGCCAGGCCACCACAGGGCCCACACACACACACACACACACACACACACACACACACACACACACACACACACACACACACACACTAGGGATGGTGTAGTACAGCCGATGACCTGACCTACATGTCTTTGGACTGTGGGAGGAAACCCACACAGACACGGTGAGAACATGCAAACTCCACACAGAGGACGACCCGGGACCACCCCCAAGGTTGGACCACCCCCGCCGGGACTCGAGACCGGACCTTCCTACTGTGAGGCGACCGCGCTAGTTCTCCCAGACCGTTCGCAGACCCGGTCACTCGTTTCTTAAATTTAAAGAAGCAGTAACACAATAACTTCCATTTCAAGGCAATCGTTTAGAAATTAATTTGGAACTACCGATAGACAGACTATGATTGATCCCTATTGATTGACTGATTTCCGTGTAGTGCCAAGGGGACAGGAAATGCCCCCCTTGCGGACAGGAAATGAGCGAACTCCCCAGAGAGGGCACGTTTCAGCTAAGATGGCGTGTCAGTGTGAAAGGCCAGCTGGTCTGCACCGCCACGTGGTCGAGCTGGAGGAAATCTCAGCGGAACGAGGCAGAAGTGGAGAAGTGGGCATTTATTTATTTATTTAGGTTCACCCCCCCTCCCCTTTTTCTCCCCAGTTGTACCCGGCCAATTACCCCACTCTCCCGAGCCGTCCCGGTCTCTGCTCCACCCCCTCTGCTGACCCGGGGAGGGCTGCAGACTACCACATGCCTCCTCCCATACATGTGGAGTCACCAGCCGCTTCTTCTCACCTGACGGTGAGGAGTTTCCCCAGGGGGACGTGGCGCGTGGGAGGGTCACGCTCTTCCCCCCCAGTTCCCCCTCCCCCCCTGAACAGGCGCCCTGAACGACCAGAGGAGGCGGTAGTGCAGCGACCAGCGCACATACGCACATCCGGCTTCCCACCCGCAGACACAGGGATTCGAACCCGTGATCCCCGTGTTGCTAGGCGACGCACTAGGCTGCTACGGTGCCCGGACGCCCCGGTGGGTGTTGACTAAGTGAGCCGAGAGCGTCGGTGTTGGCCCGCCAGTGGACAGCGAATCAGTTCGGCAGGTGTTACATCGTGTCTCCGAGGAGGGGCGCTAGTACACGTTCTGCTAACCCAACGAGCCACGAGCGCCTCAACTAAAGCAAGTCCACTTCACTCCGGCCCGAACCAGCTCCGGTACTCCTGTTGGTTCCTGGGTCTCACGCGAGTTTCAGCGGCTGTGTGAAGGATTTGCTCCGTCCTCCGGGGTCACAGCCGAGGCCGGGATAACACGCGCGGGGGCGTAGCGGCTCTCCGGCCTGAGTCGCGTGCTGGCGGTGCCGTGTGTCCGAGCTCGGCTCACGACCCGTGTCGCCTCTCATCCCCCTCCGCCCTCCGCAGTCCCGCTTCACCTAAATGAGCCACAGGCAGCACAAAGCAAAGGAGATGTTGCTGATAGATGATGCAAGAAAAGTAAAGAGATCCACGTAAACACACAACCACACACACACACACACACGCACACACGCACACACACACACACACGCACACACACGCACACTTCCTTCCACCCCTACGGTTACATGTATGAACCGATGAGCATCAAACCAGCAGAATGTAGGTCAGAGCCAAGATGGCGGCCAGTTGCCGCACACAGAACACACGTGTGTTGACTCCCAGCACGACGTAGGTGTGTAACGGTACACATGCTGGTTCCCTTCTGGACCCCCCCCCCTTTCCTCCCCAATTGCACTTGGCCAATTACCCCACCCTTCCGAGCCGCTCGCTGCTCCACCCCCTCTGCTGACCCGGGGAGGGCTGCAGACTACCACGTGCCTCCTCCCATACACGTGGAGTCGCCAGCCGCTTCTTTTCACCTGACAGGGAGGAGTTTCACTAGGGGGACGTGGCACCCCCAAGGTTGGACCACCCCGGGGCTCGAACCCAGGACCTGCATCTGTCTGTGAGGCGATACCAGCTTCCGGTTTATTGCCGTATGCTTCCGGTTTATTGCCGTATGCTTCCGGTTTATTGCCGTATGCTTCCGGTTTATTGTCGTATGCTGTCGCCATTTTGTTCGCGATGCCTACAAGATTTACCGCGGACAAACGACGTGTACAGAAGTACAGGGGTGAGTAATTAAGCCTATATTCTAGCCTAGTTTATAGCCTAGCTTATAGCCTAGCTTGACGTCTGTGACCTTGTTTTTCTTCGCAGAGTTTGTGATTACTCAGACGTTACTGGTGTAACGTCACGTGTACAACTTGAAACCTCCACCCGTCTGCTGGTGGCGTCGTAAGTTCTCTACACGTCCCGAGTCCTGTAGGCGCCCAGAACAACATGCTAACCATAGCACACGGCAATGAACCGGAAACTGGTATGACTGCCGGCGCGGTCCAAACCGGAAGTCAGCCGGCTAGTGTCTTGAGGGACGTCTGACCAAGCCGGGGGTAATACACTTCATTTCAACCCAGCGCCACAGCAACTGGTTAACGCGCCTCTACTGGACCGGAAGTGGCTAGTTTGTGAAATCAGCTGGTGTAGCGTTGGGTTAACTGGAAAGGAAACCAGCACAACGCAGTGCCGCCACCGCAGGGGCTGACAAACCACACACTCTGTACACTCGTTTGTGTGCGTCATCCTAAAATAGCCACCGCTGCTTTGTGTCGTCACTGACACGTCACGAGGATGACTAGGAGGAGGAAGAGGCGGCGTGTGGTTTACTTCCCCCATGCCCTGAAGTTTTAGATCACTTCCTCTGAAGGCCCGGGGCCGCCTTGGGGCGCCTTTGACGCCACAGCCTGCGTGACCCTGATCTCAGTGGTGGACCTGCCAGACCTCTGCAGAGTCAACACACACACAGCTGACTCAAAGTGTCCTCTGGCCAGGAAACAGTGCGTCAAACACACACACACACACACACACACATACACACACACGCACACAGACACACACATTCACACATTGCATAGACACCCATATTTACACCTTCATAGGACACACACACACATATAAACAAGAGTCCACACATACAGTCACACACTCAAACACACACAGTGTGACGCACATACACACAACCCCCTTAAAAACATCACAACACACAAGACTCCCAGGCTCCTCCACTCGTACTGAAGCCTCTGCGACCCAGGGCTGACGGGCCCTGGAGGGGGGCTCGTCCTCCTCGCTAAACATCTGCAGGCTGGGGGGCAAAGACATTGGGGGTGACCCAGGTTTAAGGTCGAGAGAGAGAGAGGGGGGGGGGGGAGACTGCAGCCATCTTCGGGCAAACGGCACAGCGGCACCATCTGGCCCGGTTCAGCACCATATGTCGCGGCCCGGTTTGAAGGAGCTGAAGTAAACACGCGGCGGGCAGATGCACAGAGGTGGGTTCAGGCAACCATCAGGTCGTCTGGGGAACGTCGACCTCCCCAAAGTCAGAGGACATGAACACGCTTCAGTCCACAGCAGGGGGCACTGCAGAAGAACGACAGGGTGAGACAAACGTGTAGATCTCAGTGTTGGCCAAAGCTGTGATTGGACCGTCCACTTTTTGGAAGCTCTCTCTCTCTCTCTCTCTCACCCTCAGTGCATGCTGGGAGTGGGAGTGAGAGTGTGGAGCGTTGCTCTGCAGTTTTTCTAACTTGCTCTTTTTTCATCCATCCATCCATCCATCCATTATCCCACCTGTTCATCCTGCTCTCAGGGTCACGGGGATGCTGGAGCCTAGCCCAGCAGTCATTGGGCAGCAGGTGGGGAGACACCCTGGACACGTCACCAGGCCATCACAGCCCCCGCCCCCCGAGTCACCTGACCTACATGTGTTTGGACTGTGGGAGGAAACCCACACAGACATGGGGAGAACATGCAAACTCCACACAGAGGACGACCCGGGACGACCCCCAAGGTTGGACTACCCCGGGGCTCGAACCCAGGACCTTCTTGCTGCGAGGCAAGAAGGTCCTGGGTTCAGAATGTGTTAAATTATTGCAGTCTGTATTTCCATTGGTTAGTTAAGTTTCGTGAGAGTGTGTGTGTGTGTGTGTGTGAGTGTGTCCCCCCCCCCCTTTTTTCCTCCCCAATTGTATCCGGTCAATTACCCCACTCTTCCGAGCCGTCCCGGTCTCTGCTCCACCCCCTCTGCCGATCTGGGGAGGGCTGCAGACTACCACATGCCTCCTCCCATACATGTGGAGTCACCAGCCACTTCTTTTCACCTGGCAGTGAGGAGTTTCACCAGGGGGACGTAGCGCGTGGGAGGATCACACTATTCCCCCGAGCCCCCCCCCCCCGACCAGAGGAGGCGGTAGTGCAGCGACCAGGACACATACCCACATCCGGATTCCCATCCGCAGACACGGCCAGTTGTGTCTGTAGGGACGCCTGACCAAGCCGGAGGTAACACGGGGATTCGAACCGGCGATCCCCGTGTTGGTAGGCAACAGAATAGACCGCTATGCTACCTGGACACATGGGTGTGTGTTTTATGTGCTTTGTGTTCTTGTGTCAGGGCGTCACGGAACTGAAGAGGAAACAGGGTCTTAAGATCTGTCCGAGTTTCTCCTGTTCGGTGGAGGAGTGTGGGTTAGGGGTGGAGGAGTGCAGGTTAGCTGTGGAGGAGTATGTGTTAGTGGTGGAGGAGTGCAGGTTAGCAGTGGAGGAGTGCGTGTTAGGGGTGGAGGAGTGTGGGTTAGCTGTGGAGGAGTATGTGTTAGTGGTGGAGGAGTGTGTGTTAGGCAGTGGGAGTGTGGGTTAGTGGTGGAGTTAGTGGTGAAGGAGTGTGTGTTAGTGGTGGAGGAGTGTGTGTTAGTGGTGGAGGAGTGTGTGTTAGTGGTGGAGGAGTGTGTGTTAGTGGTGAAGGAGTGTGTATTAGGCAGTGTGAGTGTGGGTTAGTGGTGGAGTTAGCGGTGAAGGAACGTGTTAGTGGTGGAGGAGTATGTGTTAGCGCTGGAGTTAGTGGTGGAGGAGTGTGTGTTAGGCAGTGGGAGTGTGGGTTAGTGGTGGAGTTAGTGGTGAAGGAGTGTGTTAGTGGTGGTGGAGTATGTGTTAGTGGTGGAGGAGTGTGGGTTAGTGGTGGAGGAGTGTGGGTTAGCGGTGGAGGAGCATGTGTTAGCGGTGGAGTGTGGATTAGTGGTGGAGGAGCATGTGTTAGTGTTGGAGGAGTGTGGGTTAGTGGTGGAGTTAGCAGTGGAGGACTGTGGGTTAGTGGTGGAGGAGCATGTGTTAGCGGTGGAGGAGTGTGGGTTGGTGGTGGAGGAGCATGTGTTAGCGGTGGAGGAGTGTGGATTAGTGGTGGAGGAGCATGTGTTAGTGGTGGAGGAGTGTGGGTTAGTGGTGGAGTTAGCAGTGGAGGAGTGTGGGTTAGTGGTGGAGGAGCATGTGTTAGCGGTGGAGGAGTGTGGGTTGGTGGTGGAGGAGCATGTGTTAGCGGTGGAGGAGTGTGGATTAGTGGTGGAGGAGCATGTGTTAGTGGTGGAGGAGTGTGGGTTAGTGGTGGAGTTAGCAGTGGAGGAGTGTGGGTTAGTGGTGGAGGAGCATGTGTTCGTGGTGGAGGAGTGTGGGTTAGTGGTGGAGGAGCATGTGTTAGCGGTGGAGTGTGGATTAGTGGTGGAGGAGCATGTGTTAGTGGTGGAGGAGTGTGAGTTAGTGGTGGAGTTAGCAGTGGAGGAGTGTGGGTTAGTGGTGGAGGAGCATGTGTTAGCGGTGGAGGAGTGTGGGTTGGTGGTGGAGGAGCATGTGTTAGCGGTGGAGGAGTGTGGATTAGTGGTGGAGGAGCATGTGTTAGTGGTGGAGGAGTGTGGGTTAGTGGTGGAGTTAGCAGTGGAGGAGTGTGGGTTAGTGGTGGAGGAGCATGTGTTAGCGGTGGAGGAGTGTGGGTTAGTGGTGGAGGAGCATGTGTTAGCGGTGGAGGAGTGTGGATTAGTGGTGGAGGAGCATGTGTTAGTGTTGGAGGAGTGTGGGTTAGTGGTGGAGTTAGCAGTGGAGGAGTGTGGGTTAGTGGTGGAGGAGCATGTGTTAGCGGTGGAGGAGTGTGGGTTGGTGGTGGAGGAGCATGTGTTAGCGGTGGAGGAGTGTGGATTAGTGGTGGAGGAGCATGTGTTAGTGGTGGAGGAGTGTGGGTTAGTGGTGGAGTTAGCAGTGGAGGAGTGTGAGTTAGTGGTGGAGTTAGCAGTGGAGGAGTGTGGGTTAGTGGTGGAGGAGCATGTGTTAGCGGTGGAGGAGTGTGGATTAGTGGTGGAGGAGTGTGGGTTAGCGGTGGAGTTAGCGGTGGAGGAGTGTCAGTGGCCAGAATGAATGGAGCGGTGGTGATTTTTGCGGATGAGGTGGAGAAGGCCAACACCGTCGTGACAAACAGGTGGTGTAATGAAGGACCCGTATGTGTCAGTGCTGCCTCTGGCTTCACCGACCAGGAAGGTGATTCTGTCTGGCACCACCCCCCCCTCCACCCCCCATTCGCCAGAGATGAAGTGTTGGAAAGAGGTTTCCAGACATGTCTAGTGTCCCCCATTAGCAAATGCTGCCTGGGTGCAAGAAAGTCTCCTTCAGCTAAGCATGTTGTGTCTCACAGGAGACGGTTCTTCATGATTCTGGACCACAGCAACGAGGAGTTAAACCTGTCTTTTCTGCTGAGGATCGATGGGCTGGACGATAGCTCGTTTGCTACGTCAGAAGACATGAACTGCTTTGGCTGTGCTGGACAGGGACGTGTGGTCAAGTCTGTCCAGAGAAACCTGCTGGTGCATGGCGCAAAGCTCCTGATCGGACTACTGGAGAGGGAACACCAGTGCAGAAAGACAAAGAGCACGGAGAAAGACCTGAGATGAGAGACAGGAAGTTGGGGAGAAAAATGGTGATGTTGGAGAAGGGGAGGAAGGAAGTGGAGGTGCTGGAGAAAAGGAGGCTTTAAACAGTGACGTCATCAGTCACGAAGGAAAGGAGTCTCGACAGCAGCGAGACAGTTGGTGGCGATGAAGACACTGAAGGGCAGGAGGAGAAGGAAGGCAGTGTGAAGCAGCTGAGGCTGGGCCAGAGGAGATTCTGGCAGGAAGTGTAGATCTAGATGTGGTCGACGAGAAGAGCAGTCTGTCACTCAGCAGGAAATAAATCTGATATCGCCAACAGAGGTTCAACATAGAGGAGGAGACAGTCAGCAAAGAAAAACAGCAACAGACTGGGGGGGGGGGGGGGATGGTGGAGGAGAGCGACTCCAGCGATGTAGATGTCTTTGATACTGACACCGTGGCGTGTGGCGAGGTCAGTGGCTGGGTGGGCAGCGGGCATCACAAATCCAAACTACATCCTGTTCTGCTCTCTGTCTTATAGCAATCCATACTAATATTTATACAGCCCTTTTCTAGACACATTGAAGGGGGTAGTAACTCACTCCCGCCACCACCAATGTGTAGCACCACCTGGCTGATGCAGGGCAGCCATTTTGTGCCAGAACGCTCACCACACATCAGCTTGAGAGGGAGGAGTCATTGAGCCAGTTACATGGGGGGGGGGGGATGATTAGGAGGCCAGATGGAGAGAGCCAGGTTGGGAATGTTGCCAGGACACCAGGGAGACCCCCTACTCTTTGTGATAAGTACCATGGGATCTTTAAGGACCACAGTGAGTCAGGACCTCAGTTTAACGTCTCCTCCGAAGGACGGCCTCTCCTACAGCACAGTGTCCCCATCACTGCACTGGGGTATTGGGATTTGTTGTTTTTATCAGGACCAGAGGGGAGACTGCCCCCTACTGGCCCACCACCACCACTTCCGGCAGCAACTCTTTTCCCGGGAGGTCTCCCATCCAAATACTAGCCAAGCCCACGCCTGCTTAGCTTGCGTCAAGGGGCAGAGCCAGGGTGCCTGTTGGTATGGCTGCCGGCAGTCTGGTCCTCCTTCCTGCTTCCAGCTGGCTCACAAGTGTGGGGTATTGTGCCCCCTGGTGGAGCTGCAGAAAACCCTTTACTACTTCATTTCTGCGAAAGGGAAGGTGTGTAACTTTGTTTTTGCCGTGTAGGAGACTTGTTGTCCAGTATGTACAGCAGTGTGTGTATTACTGCCAGTTTTTTTTTTAATGTGAATGAAAGATTGGAGCGTTAAAGAACTGGTTAAAGATAAAATCTGAGAAAAAAAAATAATAATAATAATAATGATAAAGTGGTCCGCTTCTCACCAGCGTCCAGAGGTGATGCCAAAGCAACAGAGCAGCCAAGGTTTCTGAAAAGTAATTCTTTTATTAATATTTTACAATCCTTTATTCATGGTTATGTCATTATTTACTTTGTTTGTCAGCTCCACTTTGCAAGTGTCATTTTTTTCCATGCTGTCCTGACGACAGCCATAAACATAAAAAAGAAAAGAAAAAAAGGCTGGAAAAAAATTCTATACAACACTATCAACGGGGAGGGAGAGAGAGAGAGAGAGAGAGAGAGAGAGAGAGAGAGAGAGAGATTCACATTTGGGCTCTCGGGTAGACCTCTCCTCCCCTCCGCTCTTCAAACACAGTAAACAAAAGAAATAAAAATAAAGAGACGACCGTCAGTCAAGTCAACAGCTGGACTCGTCTGTTTGTCTGATTTCAAGAAAAATAAAATAGAATAAAATAAAATAAAAAAGACAACAACCCATGCCTCTGACCACAATGGACTGATTTTTTATGTTTTCATAATTTTTATTTAAAAACAGCGTTGGGCCTCGTTCCTCCCCCTGCGTTTAAAATGGTTTCCCCATCGCTGGAAAAAAATTTAATTAATAAAGTACACAAAACCCAACACGATTAATTCAACAAATACAAAATATAAAGATGGTCTCTCTTCCAGGCTTGTGCTCCAAACATTGGAGGATAATATTTATTATTTTTCTAAAATTTCCTTTTTAAAAAAAAGCCTTTATGAAATGACAGGGCCACTGCTGATGAGAGACAGGATGGAGGAAACACGACCGCAGGGTCATCCGAACAAAATAAAAAAACCCAACAAAAAAACAAGGGACATTTTGGTGCGAGTGTGATTTGTCGTCGGGTCGGGGGCAGGTGGAGGGAGGTGAGGGACAGGTGGAGGGGCAGTTGGAGGGGGGTGGTCACAGGGTTTATTTTTGTGCTGTGGCAATGGAAGCTGCAGGCAGCTACAGTAAAATGGTCTATCAAACACTTCCTGAGAACAAAAGAAACTACCTGGCGTAAAAAGGGAGAGAGCGAGAGAGAAAGCGAGATAGAGCGAGCGAGCGAGCGAGAGAAAGAGAGAGAGGGAGAGAGAGCGAGCAAGAGAAAGAGAGAGAGAGCGAGCGAGAGACAGAAATGGTAACTGGAAGCTAATTCCCAACACTGATTATGGGGTTGGGATGTTGGGAAGAAACAGCAGTCGGCTGGTTGGCGGGTGGTGTTTTTACGTTTCCGGGGCGATGGCGTGAGAGAGGAAGCTAAAAAAATCTGACTGGTGGACAACTAATAATGATAACCTGACAGGGCATAACGCAGAACGGGCCGGGTCTAGGCGCTGGGCGTGTAAACACTGACAGGAGAGGAGGCGTAGGGAGGAGGCGTGGGCGGTGGTGCTGGTGCGACAGCGGTTCATGTGGATGGGGGGGAGGCTGGTGGGTGAGATGGAGAGGTGGAAAGTTAGCCTTTTCTTTTGTTCGCCCAACAGCCACGGTTGCTGGTAGGCTGCGAGGAGCTACTGAATTTATAAAATAAAATAAATAAAAAGTACAAACGTCGGGGGTTCGGTCCCGACGTAGAACTGCTTATTTAAAGGAACGGCTTCGTCGGCTGGGACGGGAGGGCTGAAAAATGGTCTGACCGCCAAGGCGTTAATATTAAAAATATACATATTCCTCAACCAGCGCGAGCCCATCCCTTTAAACAACGTCTACGGGGTTCGACTCCTGTCTCGTGGCGTCACAGCTGATGGGAAGAGCTGGTAGAAAAGATCTGAGAGGCACCTGGCGGACGGTGTGGTCCTGCCCAAGGGAATCTTGGATGGTGTAAAAACCCCAAGTGGCAAATAATCCACGAATATGCCTTTTTCCTCACTACTCCCTCAGCCGAACGGGTCGCAGGAGCAGAACAGGATGTCAGAATGGTGGCTGACTGCTCGCCAGAAGTGGCTGGTCGAGTTAGAACCCCGACAGACGCAGCGAACGTTTACCTGCATTTGTCAGGTTTCAGCATTTCGTTTTCCAGCCTGGTTCTTCCTGCTGGATGGAGGGTTTGGTTCGGTTCTGTTGGGCCCAGTTAGCAGCATCGCAGTCAATGGCAGTAAAGTTTAGTCAAGGCAGGACTACTGCACGCGAGTGGCAGTTTTATCGGTGGAGTCGGTCGCAGAGTTTCTAAGGCTTGTCTGTGGTAGATTCAACGTCCCGGTCGAAGCCCTTACTTGCGGCATTGGAGTGCTAACATTGGTGAAGTCGTGACCAAAGCAGGAAATGTCTGTCTGCTGGTTCTGCTCATAATTCATCTTCATTCTGACTGACTGCTCTCACTAATTCACTGGCAAACTAAAATTTTGAGGGCATGAAGAATAAGGGATGAAGAGGGTGTGTCTGGGGGAAAAGAAAAAAGCCAAAACGTACCAGTGGCTCGCTAGTCGCTCCTGGTTATTGAGCAACCCGGAGTCTCGTGTTGGTTTGAGGAAAAAGCTAAAAGGTTAAATTTTCCATGAAAGTGTTCTATCATCATCAATTGGCGGCTAACAACAAATTCACCTGGCCCAGAGGACAGAACCCAAGCCCGGGGCCGACAGAGCTCGTGAAGTTGGGTTCTCGTCGTGTCTGGTGTCACCAACACACACAAGGTCACACTTTTGCCCCGCCTCAATGCCTTACTGCTGCCCCTTTGCCCCCACCCCTCCCCCCTCCCCTAAGCAGAACTGTTTCTGGAATTTCTGCGATGTCGGCGCAGGCTGGTGCAGGAATTCAAACGCCGTCGTCACCCATTGGACCGCCACACTGCCAGTTTAAAAAGGGGGGCAGGAGAGATGCGGCGGGACAACCAATCATCTTTGGTTCTCGGGGGCAAAATGTTGGCAATTGGATAAGTGATTTTTCTTTTTTGGAGCAAACATGATGAGATAAAGGAGGAGCAGATGATCGTCCTGATTGTGTGTGTGTTTTTTTTAATTTTTGAAATGTTATCTTATTTGCCAAAACAAACACCAACGTGTCTTTTTCTTGTTGTCGTTTTTAAAACAGAGTTCCAGTTCAGAAAAGAGAATAAAAACAGATCCGAGTCTAAATGGAAATAAATGGCTTGGTGATGGATGGATGGGAGGGTGAGGAGGAAGAGGGGAAGGAAAGGGTGATGACAGAGGAGAGGGAACCAACCAATGTTGGTGTGTGTGTGAGGGGCAGTGGGGGGGGGGGGGCAAGAGGGAAGAGTTTCAAACATGGGATGACGCCTTGCCACAAATTCAAGTCTTCAAAGCCCGGACCCCCACCCCCCAACCACACCCCTGCTGGGTGTCGCTCTCCCATCCCTGAAAGATTGAGGTCAAATCCAGGAATGTCAACAGCTAGTCCAACCTTCGCTTTTAAATCTTTGTTGTGTCCGTCTTATCCATTCGTCTGTCCCTCTCTCGCTTTCTCTGCCATCCACCCATCCCTCCATCCATCAAGCTATCCGTCTGTCTGTCCGTCAGTCCATCTGTGTGTATGCGAGTGTGGGTGTGTTTGTCTGTGTTCCTGTCCGCAGTCACTGGAGGTCCCGGTCTTCCAGGTACCTGTACTCAAACGTGAATCCTTCCTTCTTCCGCTGGCCCCATTTCTCATAGTCAAAGTAAATGTACGTTCCCTGGGGAGAAACAGAGAAGGGGAAAACAAAAACAGTTTTATGGTTGGGGGGGGGGCAAAGGAGGGTCATCCGACCCTTTGACCAATCAGCTGGCTGTTTCATATGTCCATCTGTCCTGGACCGTTTTGCTTAACCTATGGCTGACGCTGCCTGTCCAGTGTTCACCAAACTGAAAGTACGCTCACATTAGGGCTGCAGGACACTGGACAAAAACTCACATCAGTTTTTTTTCCCTGCGATATACATTGTGACATGACATATATGGTGACATGATATATATTGTGACATATGTATTGTGACATGATATATAGTGTGATATGTAGGGATGCACCGAAAATTCGGCCACCGAAAATTTTCGGCCAAAAGACCTAAATCACCGAAACAACACGGCCGAAACAGAATTGTGATGACGCAAGCAAAAAGCGCAGCCAGCATACGGTTATCTGGATAAGAGCCAACATGTCTGCGGTGTGGACGTATTTCAATATCTCGGAGAAAGACCACGGATAGCGATTTGCAAAACATGCAATGCTGAAATTTCAAGAGGGGGTGTGTCTCCAAAGAGTTTCTCCACGTCGGGTTTAATTTATCACCTGAAATCCAAACATCCCGATTGCCATTCTGAATATGAGAAGAATGCGGCGCAGAAAAGAAAAGTCAACCCGAGCACGACCACTCCGTCTGTAGCGGACTTATTTGAAAAGGCAAGAAAGTTTTCCAGTGATGGTGCTAAGGCAAAGGGCATAACACAAAACATTATGAAGTTTATTGCCTTAGAGGATCAGCCGTTCTCTGTCGTAGAAGATGTGGGATTTCGTAGGCTGATTGATCACATTGAGCCCCGTTATGCCATGCTAAGCAGACGGCATTTCTTAGACGTGAGTTACCTGAGCTGTTTAATGTTGTTGCAACTCATGTCCATGAGCTTATAGCATCAGATATTACAGCTATCAGTTTCACGACCGACATATGGGGTCATGAGTGGGGTCAAGTTAAACATTTTGTTTTGAATTTTAATTTATATTGTGCATTGTTGGAATGTCAGTGCTAAATAAATATTTTCATACTTTTGTAATTGATTTATTCTTTGAATTGCAATGCCTTGATTTTAGTGAGGTTAGTACAGTCATAGCCATAAATGCAATGGTTCTAATAATTGACATAATCATTTCTTTCGGTGTTTCGGTTTCGGCCTAGAATTTTCATTTCGGTGCATCCCTAGTGATATATACTATGACATATGTATTGTGACAAATGTATTGTGATATATGTATTGTGACATGTTGTATATTGTGAGATGTGTATTGTGACATGATATACATATATTGTGACATGTTATATATTGTGACATGACATGACATGTATTGATATGATATATATTGTGACATGAAATATCACTGGCGCCATGTCTCACTTTGACACTCTAGACCTTAAAAGTCTAGACAATATTGTTAGGCAGATCAGGTCCTCCGCCTACTGCTTGGATCCTCTCCCTACCAAGTTTTTTAAAAATGTTTTTAATTGCTTAGCACATGACGTTTTAGAAATTATTAACTACTCTGTTCAGGCAGGTATATTTCCTGCAGCACTTAAGACAGCTGTCGTTAAACCACTTCTGAAGAAGAGTAATCTTGATGCGACAGTTATTGCGAACTACAGGCCCATCTCCAACTTACCATTTCTCAGCAAAATCCTTGAAAAAACAGTTTATTCTCCAGTTAATAACTATTTAATATCTATTTGTCAATCAGGTTTTCGATCTCACCATAGCACAGAAGCAGTGCTTATCAAAGTTGTGAACGATCTGCATATGAACACAGATTCAAATAAATTGTCTGTTCTTGTGCTCCTGGATCTCAGTGCTGCTTTCGACACTGTTGATCATATTTTGCTAGAGAGATTAGAAAAATGGGTTGGCCTTTCTGGCCCGGTTCTCAACTGGTTAGAACATACCTTCAGGACAGGCAGTTCTTTGTGTCTATTAGAGACTTTTCTTCGGACAAAGTGGGTATAATGTGTGGGCTACCCCAAGGTTCGATTCTTGAACCACTACTATTCAAGCTCTATATGCTCCCACTTGCAAATGTTATACAGAAACACAAAATAAATTACCATAATTATGCAGATGATTCACAACTGTACATATCCCCATCTTCTGATGATCTAGCTCCCATACATTCCCTAATTCAGTGTATTGACGATATTACTTTATGGATGTCAGATAACTTTTTACAACTGAACAAAGACAAGACAGAAATACTTATTTTTGGTGCAGACTCAGAGACAGAGAATTGCAGCTCATCTCAGCTCTCTGTCTCTGGAGTGCAAAGGGGATGCTAGAAATCTTGGGGTAATCATGGACAGTGATCTAAATTTTAAGAGCCACATCAATCATCTCACAAGATCAGCCTTCTACCATCTTAAAAACATTTCAAAACTAAGGGGCTTTCTATCAATATCAGACTGTGAGAAATTAATCCATTTTTTTATAACAAGTAGACTAGACTACTGCAATGGACTATTCACCGGCCTCCCAAAATCAGTTGTGCACCAACTACAATTAATTCAAAATGCGGCAGGACGTGTTCTCACCAGAAGTAAAAAGTATGAGCACATTACACCTGTTCTTAGATCTCTGCATTGGCTCCCCGTTAAAACTAGAATTGATTTTAAAATTCTTTTAATTGTATGCAAAACGCTAAAAGGCCTTCCACCACACTATATAAAAGACATGTTAATTCCTTATAAACCAGCAAGAACTCTCAGGTCCAATGGGAGTGGTCTTTTAACCATCCCTCATGCTAGGTCTAGAGCAGGGGAAGCTGCATTTTCTATTTACGCCCCAAGTAGACGGAACGCCCTGCCTGAGGACCTGAGAGAGGCCCCCGCACTGGACACATTTAAAAGCAGGTTAAAAACCTTACTTTTCCAAACAGCCTACAGCTAAATTCATCGTGTGTGTGTTTTATATATTTTGCTATTTTTATAATATTCTGCTCTGTTGTTACTTTTAATGAATTAGTGTTTATGGCACTTTTATTTATTCATTTGACTAACTCAGTTTTAAACTTGTTTGTACTTTTCTAGAATTTGCCTGTACTTTTATTTATTTATTTTTTGTGCGGGGGGGGGGGGAGATTTTATTGATTTCATTGTTTTATTGTGTGAAGCACTTTGTGTTACATTTGTTTGTATGAAAAGTGCTATACAAATAAAATCTGACTGATCGATGTTATATATTGATATGATATATATTGTGACATGATATATATCGTGACATGATATATATTGTGATATGATATGTATTGTGACATGTTATATATTCTGACATATATATTGACATGTTATATATTGTGATATATATATTGTGACATGATACAGTGATATATGTATTGTGATATGATATATAGTGACATTATATATTGTGACGTTATATATTGACATGTTATATATTGTGACAGATATATTGACGTTATATATTGTGACATGATATATGTTGTGATATGATATATACTGTGACATGTTATATATTGTGACGATGTATATTGTGACATGATATATATTGTGATATAAAAAAAAATACAGTAATTTTCACCAGATGACTTGAATAGCTCTGTTGGGAAAGAATTAATCATTCTAGGATGATCGGGGTGGTTTTGTAGGAGAGTCGTTGGGAAATTGTTCAAATTGAGCAGTGCCTGTTTTCGCCATTCGTACAGGACGAGGAGGAGATGGAGCCAGACAGACGACACGGAGTGATGGCTGAGAACAGTGATGTGCGCATGCTTAAATCATCCACCCACCCAAATGAATTATTTTCTCCAATTCCATCTTTGTAAGTTAAAAGAGCTATGTGTAAAATGTTGGCTTTTCTTTCTAAGATGACTTGGTAAATATTAGTCATTGCTGTGAGTAAAATCTCTGAGCGACAGGAATAAGGACTCAAGCTGAATGACAGACGGCACCTCTTTACAGACTGACCTGCTCAAACTCATCGGTGATGGTTTTGGGTTCCTCATGCCTCTGGAACCACATCATGTACTTTGTGTGGAATCTCCACGACTGCTTCTTCAGGGCCTTGGCTGCCAGATACTGGGCCTTGGTACCCTGAAGGGAGGGAGAGAGAGAGAGAGAGAGAAAAAGAGAGAGAGAGAGAGAAAGAGAGAGAGAGAGAGAGAGAGAGAGAGAGAGAGAGAGAGAGAGAGAGAGAGAGAGAGAGAGAGAGAGAGAGAAAAGACAGTGGTAGGAGACAAGTGGACAGGAGAGGAAAGAAGGAGTGGTTGAAAGTTGAGAATGAGAGCAGGACAGAAGAGGACGGGAGGGGATAAATGAAAAGAAAATGAGATTGAAGGAGGGAAGAGAAGAGTCGCCGGTTGAAGGATGGACTCACAAACTAAAATTTCACACTAATGCAGTTAAACTGCAGAACTCCTCTTTACTCAACACTTACTCCACACCAAAAGGCTAATCTCTCTTTAAAGCTGAAATCTGGGATTTTTAGGGAAAAAAAAAATTTCCATTTCATCCATGTGGACCATGGAGTAAGGGAACACATCTAGATGATTTAAAAGCTGATTATAACGTGAAGTTATGAATACAAGCACTATTCCCTACAGGGGAGGAACGAGGTACAAAACATATTGTATGAGATATAACGCCTTGGGTCTGGCTGAAGACACCTCTATTCCTCTATTGAAGACACCTCTATTTGTGCCTGAAAGGAAACGATGGTAGCCTGGTCTGCAAACCCCTCCTGCTCATCCCCAGAAAGGCTGTAGTCCAGTTCCCCAATATCCTCCTCTTCCTGACAGTCCAGAAGGAGCCTGCCTGCGGTGATGAAATGAGCAGAGCATTCCAGCTCCATATCGCCCATTTCCTGCTCCACTCGGGTCACCCCAGGAGAACCCTGCCTCTCCACTGGCCTAAGCCTCCATATATGATAGGGGCTGCCCAGGAATTTCTGAGAGGATAGGGTCTTCCCGACACAGCACAGCTTGACCCAGAATCCGTTCGATGAAAGTCACATGCCTTTCGAGAGTTACATGCCTAAAGCTGGCTACAGAGCGCACAAGCATCAGGCAGCATCAGAGCTGGTCTAGCATGGACGATTCCCAAACAGACCGGGCAATCATCGTGGAGGTCCTTCTCGAGCAGAGAAAAACCACAGCCTTGAGGACAAGGATGAGTGGTTGTTTTCTTCTTGGAAGAAGAATTAGTTTGAGTTTGCTCAGTCATGTTTGGTAGCTGCAGCCGTTAGCGAAGCTAAACTAGTGCCGCTCAACCAACGAGATGGGAAAAAAAATACACAAAACATTCAAAAATAGCGCTCTGCGGAAAGCTGACTCACCAATATGAGGCTGTTGTCAGACTAACCTGGTGGAACTCAGCTAAGTTAAAAGTTTTGCGAAAATATCTGCTAGTTTTAAGGTGTCATGAGTTGAAGAGTGGTAGAACTAAGGGACACTGCAGGTGACGATGCTATATAGCCAAGGGCAGTGGGCTTCAATCCTGCTCCTGGCGATCTACCATTGTGCTGGTTTTCACTCCAACCTTAATTTAACACATCTGATTCAAATAATCAAGGTCTTGGGCAGTAGGTCATTAGTAGAATCAGGTGTGTTAAAGTTGGAGCGAAAACCGGCAGGATGGTAGCTCTCCAGGAGCAGGGCTGGAGACCACTGGCCTAGGGGGTGGAACAAGGCCACCATATGTCACCATGCATCATTTATTTGCCTTTCAGGCGTGAATAGAGGTATCTTCAGCCAGACCCAAGAGGGCGTTATATCCCATACAATGTGTTGTACTGAGCGAACCGACTCAACGGGAACACTAGTTTGGCCATTACAACTGATTTTCAAGATGGCAGAGAGTTTGCAATGGTCTGTGTGTAGGTGCGATGGTTTTAAGATTCAAATTGGTCTTCTGCCTATCTTGACTTCGACCACTTGGGGCTGTCACGATGATATCCAACATGTTTGATTTTTATGACTTCAATCTGGACAAGTCTTAGCTTGGTGGCTGTAATCCACAATACTCGGTTAAATTTGTGATGCTGAGTCTTTTTGCAGTTAGTTAGTTAGGAATTTAAATATCTTCTGTTCCTGGCTATACATAATACTAGCTGACATCTTCACCATGGTCTGAGACACTCTATAAACCACTATTGAAATCTTTGACCAGGTAGGATGAACACTGGTGCAGTGGCAAACAGAGGAAAGAAAGGCTGAAATGTGGGGAGTGCCTCCGTAGCTTAATGGTTACATCCATCCATTATCCAAGCTGCTTATCCGAAGTCGGGTCACGGGATGCTGGAGCCTATCCCTGTAGTCACTGGGCGGCAGGTGGGGAAACACCCTGGACAGGCTTTATGGTTACAGTGCATGTGAAATGGCCACATGGTTGCAACTGCTGCTGGTTCGATTCCAGCCAGCGACCTATACTGCATGTCATACCCCTCTCTCGCCCACATTTCCTGTCTGCCTCTCTACTGTCGCTAATAAAACATGGCCAAAAAAAAAAAATCTTAAAAAAGAAAAACTGAAAGGTGATACCGATATGTAGCCATGACAATCAATATTATTGTACAACAGTGTTCCCATGCAGTTTGATGTAGTTTGTAATACATAACACTGTCTGTGTTAACTTTTTACTGCTGAGCTGAGGACACATGAGCTACGATGGCTCCTCCACCTTGTTTGTTGTTCTCACTGCCAGAGGGAGGAACAGATTGGGGAAATCATAGATTTCAGCTTTAACACACACCCACTTGGGTAAACGTACCTCTAGGTAGTAGAAGATGAAGAAGAGGGTCTCTGTGGAGAGCCTCTGGTAAAACTCCACAGAGTCAGAGTGGGGTGGTGGCACCTGGTGGTGGAAAGGCAGGGTGGGACATGGATTCCTCATCAGGTACTGCCTAAAATGCCGACAGACAGGTAGATAGGGTTAATGGCTGGGCAACATTGACAAAATCAAATAACATGATATTTTTGACTGAATACCTTGACATGGATAATGTGATTGATATTTTGTGGATGACTATTGGTGCTTTCACAAGATATTTGCACACCAGAAAATGTTGGAAAATGCTCACTAGTAATGTGGATATGATGACCAAGCAGGTAGAGACATTCATTGTTCCATTTCACTAAGTGAAATGAACTCAAGTTCAGAAAATTGTCTCACTTTACTGTAATGCAGCCTTTAAGACCAGGGAATGACAACGTTTAAGTTACATCACCATGTTACCACAACCACAATCCCACAACACTTCCTAGTCCCATATCAAAATATCAACATCATATCAACGTTCCCTCTTCACATAGATGGCCTTTGACTCCCCGTTCAAACCAGCGTTCCTCTCTATCAAGGATGTGCACATCCTCATCTCTGAAAGAGTGGCCACTGGCCTGTAGATGGTGTAGACTGTGGAGTGGCCACTGGCCTGTACATGGTATAGACTGTGGAGTCCTGGCCCGACGTGTTAGCGCTCCTGTGTTGTGTCATCCTCTTGCCCAGCGTCTGTTTGGTCTCCCCAACATACACATCACGACAATCCTCCTGGCACTTAACAGCGTACACTACATTGTATGCTATATTACATTATTATTATTATTATATACATCCATCCATTATCCAAACCGTTTATCCTGCTCTCAGGGTCGCGGGGATGCTGGAGCCTATCCCAGCAGTCATTGGGCAGCAGGCAGGGAGACACCCTGGAGAGCCCCCCCCCCCCCCCCACACACACACACACAGATACCTAGGGGCAATTTAGTATGGCCAATTCACCTGACCTGCATGTCTTTGGACTGTTGGAGGAAACCGGAGCACCCGGAGGAAACCCACACAGACACGAGGAGAACATGCAAACTCCACACAGAGGACGACCTGGGAGGCCCCCAAGGTTATTATATTATATTAAATTATATTATATTGCTGGGGGACCCGATCCTTGGGGTGGACCAATTTTTGGCGCATCGTGTTTTGGGGTTTGAAAGCAACTGAGACACGGTGTTTGGAAAATACGCTTCTCAACTTTTCCAACACTCCTGCTACATAGCACGCAATAGAAAACACTTTGTGCTTTTCTTCCAAAAATTTGTTGGAGGAAACTGGGTGACAAATGTTGTTGAGACCTTACAGTCCTAAAGGGCAGCAGAGGAAAAAGTCATTAATCTTTCCCTCAGCCAAGCAAGACCAGACCCCTCTCTCCCCTCCCTCTCCATCTGTGTACCGTCTGCCCTTTTGTTTTGTTCTTTTACTTTAAATTATGTTTGTTTGTTTTTTTTACTGCATCTGATGCTCATACTTGACCACTACACAACTTTTAATTGCCCCTCTGGGATGAACTTAACAATGCAATGGGATTTCCTCAGCTACAGCCGACAGACGTGCACGTGGTACCTGTGTCATGTGACCTGGTCCTCTTTGCTCAACTTGCTGCCATTCACTACTGTTGTCATCCATTGTCCCCAAACTTCTGAAGCGTTCACTTGTTCCTTTAACAAAGTGCTCTGAAGTTGCGTTGGCTTTAGCCGACAACTTTCGATAATAATCAAAAGGTCGTAAGATTTGAGGGCCTGAGTGGTTCCAGGTATTACAAGCTCTCACCAGTAGAAGGGGTTGCTGGTCTTGCTTATTGTGCAATGAATTCTGTTCATGACTCAAGGATACTTTGGCCTTTGACACCAGAAGACTACATCATGTGAATGGATTGTGACGCCATCTTTTTTAACAGATGCAGCGATCCTCACGTCAGTTCACATTTATACATTCAATCCCGCTGCAAAAGTCAGTGACAGAGCAATTAAACAACAAAAACAAGGGAATTGACAGTGTGGAGTTAACGACACTGGTGTGGCCTTCAAAAGGAAATGGTGCCGATTTAACATCCGTGATGAACCGACTCGCAACACTTGAAACCAACACCGAACAGCCACATAGAGCATGCAGACCTGGCTCCCCTCTCGACGTTACCTGATCCTCTCGGAGTCGGAAGGGTGGGGCATGCGGGTCCACACCGACTCCTGCATGGCCTGTAGGATGAGCTGATCTTTGGAGAGGGGGACAGGCCCCAGAGGGCAGACCCCGAGCGATGGGGGGATGCTGACCTCGGACAGCGAGGGTTGGGGGACCGAGGGGGGCCCCGAGGGGGCCGTAGTGCTGCTGGGGAAGATATCTGGGGGAGGAAGGAGGTTGAAATGGGAGAGAGAAATGTTAAGTAATGCAACATTATAAGAAAAAGGAAAGAAGAGTGAGGGAGGGAAAGAAGATAAGATGAAATCACAGAGCAATATGAAAAAGAGGAGAAACAGCAAAACAAAGACAGTAATAGCCTAAAGAGACACACACGCACGCCCGCACTCAACACACACACACACACAGATAAAGATGGGGGACAGAGAAGACATGAGATGAGAGACAGATCAAATGAGAGAAAGAGATGAAATGGAAGAGTTGGAGGGAGAAATAAATAAGAGAAAATGATAAAACGAGATAGAGACAGAGAGGTATAGCTGAGTCAGGGCTGCCAACATGGTGACCAGTTCTTCAGAGGGCGGTTTAGCGTAGGAGGGCAGATGAGACTTGTTCCATAAAACTGCAAACTTTCTATTTCTGCTCAGTGGAAAACTGCATCTCTTCTCTCAATCCCTGCGTGTGTGTATGTGTGTTATGCATGATCAAGAAAGAATATACTTGTATGTTTAGATGTACTACTACTACTACTACTACTTTTGGCTGCTCCCATTAGGGGTCGCCACAGTGCATTATCCGTTTCCATCTCTTCCTGTCCTCTGCATCTTCCTCTGTCACACCAGCCACCTGCATGTCTTCCCTCACCACACCCATAAACCTCCTCTTTGGCCTTCCTCTTTTCCTCTTCCCTGGCAGCTCCATATTCAGCATCATTCTCCCAATACCCAGCATATCTCCTCCAGACATGTCCAAACCATCTCAATCTTGCCTCTCTTGCTGTCTGCAAACCGTCCAACCTGAGCTGTCCCTCTAATATACTCGTTCCTAATCCTGTCCTTCTTCATCACTCCCAATGAAAATCTTATCATCTTCAACTCTGCCACCTCCAGCTCCACCTCCTGTCTTTTCGTCAGTGCCACTGTCTCCAAACTATATAACATAGCTGGTCTCACTACCATCTTGTAAACCTTCCCTTTAACTCTTGCTGGTACCCTTCTGTCACACATCACTCCTGACACTCTTCTCCACCCACTCCACCCTGCCTGCACTCTCTTCTTCACCTCTCTTCTGCCCTCCCCGTTACTTTGGACAGTTGACCCCGAGTATTTAAACTCATATGCCTTCGTCACCTCTACTCCTTGCATCCTCACCATTCCACTGTCCTCCCTCTCATTCACGCATAGGTATTCCATCTTGGTCCTACTGACTTTCATTCCTCTTCTCTCCAGTGCATACCTCCACCTCTCCAGGCTCTCCTCCACCTGCACCCTACTCTCATTACCTATCACAATGTCATCCGCAAACATCATAGCCCATGGAGACTCCTGCCTGATCTCGTCTGTCAACCTGTCCATCACCATTGCAAACAAGAAAGGGCTCAGAGCTGATCCTTGAACCCTTCTTACATATGTATGTTTAGATATGTACTTTACTAATTCCGGTTGGGAATTTGGGATTACCTTTGTGTGTGTGCGTGTTACCTGTGGCGAGGTGCAGGGAGGGCATCTCTCCCTCCATCCCTGAGCTGAGTGCTGCTCGCTCGGCCATAGACTTCAGACTGCTCAGAGGCTCCTGGGGCTGGATGGGACCAGACAAAAGGAATCATGGGAAATGCTGTCAAGCTACCTTATGTTGTTATTATGGTTCAGGGGAGCCAAAATATTATGCGTAGTAGTTTTTAAAACTAGTTCCTGGCTATTCACCTGCCAACCACAAATATCACAGAGGGACGACGACACCATGAAAGACCCTCAGTTCATTTCCAAGAACCACACGTCTATGTCACAAACTTACTCCCACATTTGAAATACAATAAATTTAAATAAAGTTTCAACCCTGAAAACCTCAGTGAAAGCATATGATTTGACTCCATTGCACATTGTCCATCTTGGGAGAAAGATCCTCCTCTGTTGCTCTCCCTGAGGTTTCTTCCTATTTTTTCTCCCTGTTAAAGGGTTTTTAGGGAGTCGTTCCTCATGCGATGCAGGGGTCTAAGGACAGGATGTTGTGCTGCTGTAAAGCCGCTTGAGGCAAATTTGTAATTCGTGATATTGGGCCATACAAATAAAATTGACTTGACTGGGGGAGCCACTTCTATCCAGCCATTGTTTTGGAGTCACTTTAGCATGCCGAATGTCTGTATTATACACAATGTAAATATAAATAATGCTAAATAGGAAAAATGATTTATTAAGATTATTAAGTTTATTAAGTAAGCAGCATTACTGTATTGTCAACAAGTAGCTAATTTTTCAGCTTGGCATCATTCTACAGTTGTATTGATGTTAACTGAGGTCATATTTGTTAAGTTTATGCCTTATCTAACGTGTTGTCGAGCTCCAGTGTGGTGGTACAAATTACCGTTAGCTAAGGTAACTTAGACCCTGTTCACATATGGCAGTAACATGCACCTTGGGAGAGCCGATCACCGGTGTTAACTAACTAAGTTAGCTTGCTAGCAAGCTAATATTAACTTGGGCAACCGTTCAGAGCTAATTTAGGTAAATAGCTAAAATGGCTGCAAAGGACTGAAAAGGCGCGTCTCTGAAGGTGGATTGTGCTCATCGTTAGCTAGCAAGCTGGAAGGCCTTATCTGTATTTTTGCTTTGCATAGAAATTAACGTTGTTGTAAAGTGTTACGATATATATTTTTAACATATATATATATATATTTTTAACATTTATGATTAAAGTTAGTCAGAATGTGTAAACACTTAAAACAACTTTAGCTCGACATCGGTGTAGCGATCAATGGAGGAGGCAGGTCGCGACTCCCGCAGAAACTTTTAAACATCCTATCCCAGGCACACCTTTTGCATTTTTTCGGCGTTAGTTTTTTCCCCAAAACTCACATTTTTTTGTCTTCTGGTCGACTAAAATGTCTTCGAAAAATAAAACCGGGCGCGCTTCAGCGACACAGCGGCAGCGCGCCCGCCTCGAAATAGCCGCTTTCCCCGCTCGGACGGTGCTGCCGCCGCGCCGACGGGGGCGATGCAGGCTGAGCGGCTCCGCTCCGAGCTTCGCAACGAGATGGCGATTTATTTTCTTTTAAACTGCGCCTCAAGCCGCCTTAACCGAGCATTTAACGGTCACCAAGACGCAGCCTCAGGCGGGGAAATCACAGTTATCTGGTAGCGTCACGAAGATCCAGTCCAGAGTGCGGGCTCTGAAAAATACCGCGGGGGAAACGGAAACCTCCCTGTCCACCTGCACCGGTGTATGGAGGTAGATTTGTCTTTTTATTATCCAGTCAAAAAATAACTCACTTCAATCAAAAAATATATTGTCAATCAAAAAATAACTCACATCAATCAAAAATATATTGTCAATCAAAAATAACTCACATCAATCAAAAATATATTGTCAATCAAAAAATAACTCACTTCAATCAAAAAATATATTGTCAATCAAAAAATAACTCACATCAATCAAAAATATATTGTCAATCAAAAAATAACTCACATCAATCAAAAATATATTGTCAATCAAAAAATAACTCATATCAATCAAAAATATACTGTCAATCAAAAAATAACTCACCTCAATCAAAAAATATATTGTCAATCAAAAAATAACTCATCAACAAATATATTGTCAATCAAAAAATGACTCACAATCAAAAAATATATTGTCAATCAAAAAATAACACCTCAATCAAAAAATATATTGTCAATCAAAAATAACTCACTTCAATCAAAAAATATATTGTCAATCAAAAAATAACTCACCTCAATCAAAAAAAATATTTTCAATCAAAGAAAAAATGTGTTTGAATGCAAAAAAATATTTGAGATCCAAAAAAATTGCATTTGTTTTCTTTGATTGAAAATATTTTTTTTGATTGAGGCGAGTTAATTTTTGTTTGAAAATTTTTTTTTTGATTGAACTGAACTATTTTTTGATTGAAAATATTTTTTTTGATTGAAGTGATTTTTTGTGTGTTTGGGCCATTTTATTGGTAGGACATTTGTGTTTTAATTTTCCAATCAAAAAAGTAATGATTCAATAATATATATATATATATATATTAAAATAAACTCTGATCCCCAAAAATATTTTCAAAAAAAATTGAGTCATAAAAATTTATTCAAACCCCTTTTTTCTTTGATTGAACAACATATTTTTGGGTTGATCTTTTGGTTGAAGTTTTCTTTTGATTGGAACTTTTTTTTGGAGTCCTTCGCCTTTGAGTTTCGAAGCGTCACCTTTGTATGGAGCTAAATCCAGGCCAATAGTTTCGCTAATTTGAAAAAAAAAAAAAAGTAATTGAAAAACAAAAATTCGAAACTGAAAGTTCAAGTTTTGATCTTGAACTTTGAAATATACAACAATGTATTCAAACTAAAAATAAGTGTAGGAAAAGTTTTTTCAGGTTAAATATAATTTTGATTCAGTTCTGAAAATTTTTTTGAATAAATTATTTTCATTTTTCACTTTCATATATATTTTGATATTTGAGGACTTAATTTTTTCAGTTGCAGATTTTATGTTTTCAGATTCACATCTTATTTTTTTTACAGTTTCAAATCTTATTTTTTCGGTTTCAGATCTTTTTTTCTCTTTCAGATTGTATTTTTTCAGTCTCAGACTTTTGGCCCTGATCTGGCTTAGGGGGCGTGGCATCAATTGAGAGGAGCGTGGAATCATGAGTGACAGCCTAACAAAGAAGGCTGAGGACCTTCCTCAATCACGTTGCCTTCAGGGGACGTAGGTACTGCGAGAAGTATGACTCAACACTTTCTATACACCATATTCACGTGATTGGCAGTTGAAAAACTGACGACAGTGACAAAGTTCCGTTTGGCAAGCTGTTTTAGACCGTACTTGGCACCAATCGCAGTATAACCTCTGCCAGATTGTGCAGTTAAACAGCTACACTTTAAGTATTGATGTTTCCCACTGCCACATATTACTGTGAACGCAGCACAGTATCTGTTTGCGATCATGGCGTCCGCCCCACCAGGACAACCTGCTGACACCAGACAGGTAAGAAATGTTAGATATTTTTTTAACAGAAACTCTGGAAAATCATCCTAAATATTATAATGATGGGTAGTTTTTGTAACATAGGGACATATATGAAGGGAAAAGTGGGGAATTAACGTTAGCGTTAATTAGCTTTTCCAGAGTTTCTAGGACGTGTACGGTCTGAAGCTGGGGCATGCCCCTCGGCCCGACCAGCCCCACCCCATAGCACCCCCCCTCCTTCCCTCGGCCAACACCCCCCCTCCCCTTAATACGCAAAAACTAAATGGTAAATGGTCTGGACTTATATAGCGCTTTTTTGCACCCAACGGCACCCAAAGCGCTTTACAATCAAGTTGTCACCCATTCACACACACATTCACACACCAATGGCGGGAGAGCTGCCACGCAGGGCGCTACCCTACACATCCACTGGGAGCAATTTGGGGTTCAGTGTCTTGCTCAGGGACACTTCGACATGTGGACAATTGGTGGCGGGATTTGAACCACTGACTCTTCGATCATTAATACGCAAAAACTAATCTACCTGTATCCACAAAACTTGGTGGAATGGTGTAGCATGGTCTACCTTAGAGCCCATAAAACTTTGTTGTGGATCCGACTCATCTGGCGGTTCCATGGGCCATCCAAACTCGGCCACCAAAACAGAACACCATTTTAGGTGTTTGAACATTTTTGGCCACCACTGTAGTTACAAGGGTAGTGGCGAACCAGGTCCTAGGGGACTGAGTCACCGTGGCTAGTCTACTCCTTGTGTGCTATTAGTAGGCTTATTTTTGGGGGGTGCCTTGTGCGAGTTCGTGGGCTCCCAACGTGTGGTTCACGACGAGTGTACGTTTGAAGTGGATTGTCTTATAGTGCATCATCAGTCTAATGTGCGGTTCACCAAGCCTGCCCAGTTGAAGTGGGGTGTTTTGCAGTTTCATCACCCCTAAAACCAAACGTCGCCATTACCTACCCTGCACGGTCCATCTATTTATATTCTTAATGGAGAGTAATCAGGTTCCCCGCAGCATAGCCTAGGACGGCAGAGGCTAGGGCTACATTTACATATGAATTGGTTTATGAAATGTATTAGGCCTAAATAAAGTTGTTCTTAAAGGAATTCATCTTGTCCTTGCATTTGTAAGTGTGTTTGGGGATATTGTATATATTGATGTCTGCCAAGAGTTTGACCGGTAATTCTAAATAGCGACAGCAGGTGGCACTGTGGCAGTGACATTATCATAGGCTGCATTAGCACTTAATCACATTATATTAACTCATTGGAATACTAATTCATTGCAGGCATCCGATGGCACAGCTGTTACTATTCTTTGGTGTAGCGTGTAGATGGTGCAGGTTTCATGGCCAGGAACGATGAACGTATCCAATAATATCTAAAATTGATCTTGCACCCCTAAATTGATAACTGTGGGTCTTATTACCAGGTTCACACTTTGGGATGTTACTCTAAACCATGTTTTATTTCCAATAAATCAGGAATTGCATTCATTTTGCATCGAGAGGTAATACCCATGATAAAGCATTGTCAGGTAATATACATTCATTTAGCATAGTACAGTGGGGGAAATAAGTATTTGATACACTGCCAATTTTACAAGTTTCCCTACTTACAAAGAATGGAGAGGTCTGTAATTTTTATCGTAGGTACTCTTCAGCTGTGAGAGACAGAATCTAAAACAAAAATCCAGAAAATCACATTGTATGACTTTTCAATAATTAATTTGCATTTTATTGCATGAAATAAGTATTTGATCACCTACCAAACAGGAAGAATTCTGGCTCTCACAGACATGTTAGTTTTTCTTTAAAAAGCCCTCCTATTCTCCATTCATTACCTGTATTAATTGCACCGGTTTGAACCTGTTACCTGTATAAAAGACTCCTGACCACACACTCAATCAATCAAACTCCAACCTCTCCACAATGGGTAAAACCAAAGAGCTGTCTAAGGACACCAGGGACAAAATTGTAGACCTGCACAAGGCTGGGATGGGCTACAGGACAATAGGCATGCAGCTTGGTGAGAAGAGAACAACTGTTGGCGCAATTATTAGAAAGTGGAAGAAACTCAAGATGACTGTCAGTCTCCCTCGGTCTGGGGCTCCATGCAAGATCTCACCTTGTGGGGTATCAATGATCATGAGAAAGGTGAGGGATCAGTCCAGAACTACACGGGACGACCTGGTCAGTGACCTGAAGAGAGCTGGGACCACAGTCTCAAAGATTACCATTAGTTACAGTTAGTTGCAGGGCTCTCAAGTCTCACGCATTGGGCGTGAGACACACACATTTCAACTCGTTCACACGCTCCCACGCCACACCTTGTATTTCTCACGCAGAGAACCAGGGTAACGCCCACCAAGTTGCGCCGCTATTTTTAATAACAGTGGAACAGGTAGGAATCAAGTGGATTCCCCATAGCGTTGAGAAGGGCCTGCCCCGCACCAGCCAATCAAATTAAAGAATATAGCTGCCGAACAGCCAATCAAATAATAGCATTGCTGTATCCGGGTAAGATTTAGATATTGCCGCTACAACAACTTGACAGAAGAGGACAGCTATCTACTAACTTAGTCACAAATCCGAAGTAGGACGACAACGACGTGGGAGAAGACCATATCCTATGTGAACAGTAAGTTATCTCATCATTTGAGATAACTTGTCTCTTTTTACTCTCTATGAATATCGTGTCCAGGCAGCTGGTTTAACCAGAGTGTGTGAACTAGCCTAGCTAGCTTAGGGTGACTAAACGGCCTCTTTTCCTTTATAAATTCATGAAAATGTCCGGTTTTCTGTGGTAGGTTTGCGTGTTGCTGAACTGTTATATATTATATTTTTACCGATCTCAAGCGAGCCAGCTGCTTTATCAGCGATGTTAATGGCAAGACACTGCTACGTGTTGCCTAGCAACAGGCGCAGAGGAGTCTGTGAGGTGGAGAATCTGCAGCGGTCAGTATTTCAAGTTTAAACATTTCAAACGTCACAGAATTTAAAACGACTTCCCCTGAAACTAAACTAAGATATTGATATTATATTAATTTCTGGCATTAGGTGATGTTAGCTAATTTGCGATTGTCGCTCAGACATTTTGATAATTAAACAACTTTAATGTTGGTGAAAATTCCTCTCAAAAGCAAATGAAGACATCAGGTCCTTTTTAAAGAAGAACCAAAGTGTCAGTAACTGTTTACACATGATTAACTGAGAATGTTCTGTAATTAATCCAAATATTAATCTTTGAAATTAGTGTGAGAATTATTTACTATTTAATGCCAACCCTTCCTTTTCCATTAGTGGCTCAAGAGCAGAGTTATTATAGTATATGTGACATTAATGTGCTGCTACTTGTATTGTAATAAGACATGAGTAATATTTATAAGCTAAACTAGTCACAGCTTGTCCAACTGATTTGTTTGACTATCAGGCATCATTTTATTCTGAAAATCCTGTCAGCAGCAGCCTGAGCAGCACAGAGACACACAGACAGGTGAGCTGCAGCCTCTCAGGTGAGCTCTGATGTCATAGTGAAAGATCTGAGATCTTTGTTCAGGAGTTGAATGAAAGAAAAATAATACAAAGTTTCTGAGACAGTGTGAGCATCACTGTGGGTCTGTGTCATGAAATACACAAACTGAAAGCCAGAATCACAGGTGAGGTTAGAAAAGCTCACAGCAGCTGTTACTGAGCAGCACATCACCTACAGGTTTCTATACATTTATGTTATTATAACATTTCATGCGAAAGAAGTTGTTATTTTTAAATATTAAGTGTGGTCTCAGATTTAAGTATTCTATCACATTAAATGTAAAAATCAGAGAAAAAGCCATGATAATAATTTAGTGCTACCTGCACTAAAAAATTATGAATTGAATAAATATTTGGTAACATTTGAGTATGCTGAACATAGTCACCATTAATTAGGTGCTTATTAGCATGCAAATTAGCAACAAAAGTTTCGAGGCGAGTGAAAGTCAAACTTCATTTTTTGAAGCGCGTTTCCCACGGTGGGCGGGTGCTTCCTCATTGGGCAGACGTTTTGAGTGACAATCGTCTACAGCAATGACGTTTGACAGGATCGGACGCTCGCGTCAAACACTTCCTGTCAAAGCGCCGTTCGCAGTTCGTCGCAGTAGCTCGTTCAGACTTTCCACAATAACGTAAGTATTGGTTGAGTTAATAGTCCAGGGTGAAGTTATTTCATGGGGTAAATATATTGTCTACAATAGCCTAGAAACACCAGAGCAGTTTTTGTGTATATGCAGGGTAGAATACCATCTCGATAGAACCTAAACTAGCTCTAGCTACGTCTTCCTAGCCAACCAGCGCACATTGGATTAACGTTAGCCAGCCAACGTTAGCTGTGTAACTCCATTACAACTAGTTTCAGACGTCAGATTTCACAAATTAAATAGGCTAGCTAGCTAACTAGCTAGTGGTTTGAAATCACCTACAGGGCTCTCAAGTTTTGAACTGAGTTCAGAGTGAGATTTTGGCGGTGGTGGGGGTTTGGTTGGGGTGGGGACGGGGGTCTGATCTGATAAATGACATACATTCATACAAATAAAAATATTTGGTAACACTTGAGTATGGGGAACATATTCTAAGTAACAAAAACTTAATTACTAGTGAATTAGTAATGATCAAGATGTCACTTTAGTATGGGGAACATATTCTAAGTAACAAAAACTTAATTACTAGTGAATTAGTAATGATCAAGATGTCACTTTAGTATGGGGAACATATTCTAAGTAACAAAAACTTAATTTACAGTAATTTCACACTATGAACACTTGTAGTTGTGTGTTTTGTTATGTAAGAACAGACCATATTCATTAAGTGTTAGTAAGGGAGAATAACTCTTCTTGTGGTACTACCACCTTATAAAGGCCATACTAAGCAAAGCATATTGAGATGGTACTACTAATAAGCAATACTTCTGAGGTTATAGAGGGAAAACTCATAGTTAATGGCTTACTGGTTGTATAATAAGGCCATGCAGAATAAGGCATTAATGAGTACGTAATAATGACCAATTAAGAGCCAATATGTTGCTAATTTGCATGCTAATAAGCACCTAATTAATGGTGACTACGTTCCCCATACTAAAGTGTTACCTTTTTTTGCATTCAAACACATTTTTTCTTTGATGGAAAATATTTTTTTCGATTGAGGTGAGTTATTTTTTGATTGACAATATATTTTTTGATTGAAGTGAGTTATATTTTGATTGACAATATATTTTTTGATTGAAGGGAGTTATTTTTTGATTGGATAATAAAAAGACAAATCTACCTCCATGCACCGGTGACAGTCACGCTTCAGGCCAAAACGGAGCAGCTGTCAGCCGAACTGCTAAGAGTGTGGCTGGGAGGTTCGTATCCCAATCTCGCCGTATCCGGTCCCGGCCAGAGCGTCCACGGGGTCAGGCATTCATTAGGCCACCCTTACCCGAGGGATAGCGGGTGTAGATCGGTGTAGTGTTCGGGGACTCGTCGTTCACCAGCGACCCCTCTGGCCCACCCGGGCGCCTGCAGCCAAGCAACCGAAAGCGTTCTCCCTACGCCTCCTTCGCGGCCTGAAAAAAAAAGACTGGATCGCGCAACCCATAATTCCGTGCCACCGATTTACGAAGGGCCAATTGAACTTGATCGGCGCCATCTTAGGTGGAGCAAAAAACCATCAAATTGCATTGCAACTGCCAGCTAAAAGGCCGACTTGCGGAGCACACAAGTGCTCTAACCGCACAGGGTCGACAAAAAGTGGCAATTCAGATAATATAACATTGCACAAGCACCCTTTTTTATTTGACTCCTGCATTCAAGATGCCATAGCAACTGCTGATTTAAGATGCCTTGATTTGTCAAAAAAAAAAAAAATCCCCGAGCTGGCTCCTCACGTGTTCGACACTGCTGTCAGGGATAATCATGTTTTTAATCTTATAAAAGTCATGTAATTATTGCAAGATACGACTGCACCATCTTGGCAAAGAATGCACTGCAGAGCCGGCTGGCAAGAAGCTGCAGAAACAGCTGACAAAACTTCTAGAAGTAAATGTGAGATCATGATGCAGAACATGAGAATATGAGACTCTGCTGTTTACAAACAACAGACTCCTGGGGAAGTTTAATAGTCTTGCTTGCACATATAGGTGATCATAAAGTAGCCTAGCATACTGCCATTTTCTTAGGTGGCGAGCAGCGACCTGATGAGGCCAGCACGCATCGCTCCCTCCCTCGCGAGCGGCACGCTCCGCGTCCTTCTGTCACGCGCTCGTGTCTGAGGAGCCAGCTCGGCAAAAACATGTTGACAAACCAAGGCATCTTAAAACAGCAGTTGCTATGGCATCTTAAATGCAAGAGTCCAATAAAACAGGGTACTTACTTGTGAAATGTTATATTATCTGAATTGCCACTTTTTTAGAGCGCTGGTATGCGCCGCAACTCCACACTTTGGCTGGCAATTCTGATGCGACTTGATGGCTTCTTGGTCTACCTAAGCTGGCCGCCACGTCGCCCATGCCGGTCTTCTTTTTGAGATCAGCGGAGCAGCCGACACGAGGTTGAAGGAAGCTGGTGTTACGACTATCTCCTTCCTGTGGAAACGTGAGCCAGGGGAGTCACTCGACAAGAGTTCCGGCCATATGCCGTTGGGGTTTATCGGGTGGGATAAGGGGAAAAACTGGAAATACATTTATAAAAAAAAAAGAGTGGACAATAAATGCGAAGATCCTGAGTCGAGATCACGGCGCAATAACGTAAGGCTGTTGGGAACTGCAGAGGACTCACCCACAGTGGCGCCCCCAGAAATGTTTCATGGGGGGGGGGGGCAAATGGGGCCGCTGAAAATCTTGGGGTGGCACACCAAAACCAAAAGCCATGACTGAATTTCGGGAATTCTATGATGCTGTTGTAGTATACTGTACTATAGGCTAGTGGAAAACTGTCAATATGAGAGTTAAGAAAAATATACATTACTGATTTAAATGAACAGCACCTAATGTAAAATATCAGATAGAAGCATATTATGCATAATCAGAAGCAAATTCTGCATATGCGACTCGTGGCTGGGGGGGCCAGCGGGGGGGGGGGGGCAGGGATAGTATCAGGGTGGCCGTGGCCACCCCTGGCCACCCCTTGGGGGCGCCACTGCTCACCCATCTCCACTCTGCTAAAAGACGCTGTTAAACTGGAAAAAGAGCCCCTCTTGGACCCGCGCTCGTCGCACTCTCCGGTCGCGGTCGAAACCAGGTGAGCGCCCTCCGTGAGATTCCGGGGATACGTGTTGGTCCGCTACACCCGGCGCGCCTCCGGGTTACACACACGTGACGGTGCCGAGAAGGAGTTTGAGCCACCGGAAGACGCCAGGCCCGCGCATTCATGAAGACGCCGGGCAAGTAAAGCGAACTGAGGGAAAACATATAATGCTGAGGATGTTACTGTAACCGGTTCTTTTCTTGCCCGGTGCGGGATTCGATCCGGGGTGTACTGCACCACAAGGCGACATCACTAACCGCTCGGCTAAAGGGTCAGACCCGTTAGCTAGGGGCTAACGTGTCTTATTAGTAGTTAACAGTCGTCGCCCTCTCCCGGAAGCGCGTCCTGGCGCTTTGTTCTTCCCGCGCTCCGAAGAGACTTCTGAGGATCTGCACACTTCCGGGTCCCACCGCTGCCACCAATGTAACCGGTTATTTTGTTGCCCGGTGCGGGATTCGATACGAGGTGTACTGCCCCACAGGGCGACATCACTAACCGCTCGGCTAAAGGGTCAGACCCGTTAGCTAGGGGGCTAACGTGTCTTATTAGTAGTTTACACTACCATTCAGGTAGACAATTACTAACTCTACTCCATATATAGTTTGTGGGTTTTTATTCCTTCCTTTTTTTATTTTATTTCTGATTTTCCCTTTTTTCCTCACCAATTTAGTGGCCAGTCGATCCCTATTTTAATTCAAACACCCACCCTCGTACTGCGTGCGTTCGCCAACTGCATCTCTCCGGCCGGCAGTCTGGAAGGAGTCGCCTCCCCACCTCCGCGGCAAGGGGACTCCAGGCCGAACCACTGCTTTTTCCGACACACCGGAGACGCATTCATGTGACGAACACAAGCTGACTCCGCCCCCCTCCCGAAGACAGCGTTGCCAATTATTGCTGCTTCATCGAGTCCGGCCATAGTCGGATCTGACGAGACCGGGGCGCGAACCCCCGGCCCCCAGTGGGCAACTGCGTCGACACAAAGCCGATGCTTAGACCGCTACACCACCGCGGACCCATTTCTTCCTTTTTATATGAGCTCAGACCGGTCGCCTCCTCTTTACTAGGTCTGTCATGTCAGACCTAGTAGGCTACAGGGCGCCCCTAGCGGCATCTGTGAGATACGTGTCAATGAACACGTATAAGTGACTTGCAGAAGCGTGTCCATACACACGTAAAGAGGAGGCGACCGGTCTCACAGATGCCGCTAGGGGCGCCCTGTAGCCTACTAGGTGTGTCATGACCATGGTCATGACGCAATAGAATGTCAGAAATATTGAGCAAAGATGGCGGAGCGAATGTTCCTGACTGCTGTCTTTGCCAACTTCTCCCAGAAAGTACAGCTGTGTCACCTCTTCAGTGACGTCTGTCACCGCGTTAGAGTGACATGCACGCTCCCAATGTCCCTTTGTATGACACTTGTTGCACTTCCTATTCATTGCAGGACACTTCCGCTCATCGGTGTGCTGCGTCTTGCCGCACCTCCCGCATTCATCTACTGTGTTGGTTGCAGGACTGCTGCCGCCATGACGCTGTCCGCCCTTTTTCTTGCGCCCCCCAGTGGCCAGAAGACGGGATTGCGGCCCCAGTGGCAACTAATACATGTCCATATACACATATTTCAGTCTCGCAAAAACGTGTCCTCTGACACGTACGTATTGTGACGTAGTGTAGAGGAGCTACAGTCTGTGGGTATTACTTTTACAGTCTGATTTTCTTTCTATTCTGTGGTCTTTGACTTCTTCATATACAGACTGTGGCCTCTTGTTGCTTCCAAATTGACAGGCTGGGGTCTTTGTTTTTAGCTGTTGATATATAAGCTGCGAGTTTTATTTTTTGCCTGTTAATGTGCAAGCTGTGCTGCTTGTTTTGCCTCTTCATATACAGACTGTGGCCTATGTTTTTGCTTCTAGATAGACCGGTTGAGGCCCATTTTTTTATACAGTGCGTTGTTTTTTATTTTCCCTCTTTATATATGATGAGGTTTTCACTCTTACTATCTTACATACAGTTTGTTGTTTTTACCTTACCTTATACAGTCTGAGGTTATTTTCACCTCATTATACAGTCTGCGGTAATTGTCATCCCATTATACACAGTCACTGGTGATCACGTTTACTTGTTTATAAACTGTTTGTACTTTTTACTTTTGTGTGAATTTGTTACTAGGTGCCTTGCTGTTTATCATTACTAGGTTGTGCTGGAGCTCAAACCTTCGTCATTTATAGGCAGTGGTGGATCTAGAGATTTTTTCCTGGGGTGGCAGAGGGGTGCCAAGATTGTGTCCCAGAGGTGGCAGCTGCCACCCCTTGCCACCCTGTAGATCCGCGCCTGTGACGGGGGAGGGGGGATTCTAAATCGGCGATTCTGTTTGAGATGAGTTTGGCGCGGGTCTCATGGACCGTCACCATGCATGTACATAAAATATACTTTAAAAACATATTATCTGATTTATAAATGGGGTGGCAAGACTGTGTCCCAGAGGTGGCAGCTGCCACCCCTTGCCACCCTGTAGATCTGCCCCTGTTTATGGGTCAATAGCCATAAGCATATCTGTTAGGGATTTGACTCCCTGTGGCGTTAGCACTGGGTTCCCCATCATTTGGGGATGGGGGCGTGGTAAGTGCTATGGGGGGAGGGGGTGGGGCAGTTTGGTGTTCGAGCTGATGAGTCAGTTGGAGGTCGGTGCTAGTTTTTTCTGTTTGTCTTGCTGTTTTCCTTTTTTATCTTTTCTTCTTTTTCCCTTTCTAGAGGGCTGCGGGCAGGGCCCCCCATTCTTTTTCCGCTTATATCTAAATACTCAATATATGGCCACTAATATTAGTAATTCAGGAAACCTTCATAGTCTTCTGTGAGGTTGGTGAGCTGGAGTATTAAAGGCATGGGGAGCCCAATTAAGAGATCGAGAATATTTACTCATTCAAAATGACTTAAAGCTGACCTAGTATTTCTGCAGGAAACCCATATGCGAACCAAGGACCAGGTCAGATTAAAATGCCCCTGGGTCTCGGAGGTGTTTCACTCAAATTACAACTCTAAAGCCAGAGGGGTGGCCATTTTAGTTGGTAAGTCAATTCAGTCTTCAGCTGAGCAGGTCGGTTTGGATAATGGATGGTTTATGATCGCCTCACCTCAAATCACATTTTAAAAAAAGATTGGGAGGAATATAAGCACAGCTGCGAGATTTGGAAAGCATTAATGACATGATTGTTATTTGGGATTTTAATTGATATTGTTATATTTTTCACAATATCTACTTGCATATGCAAAAATACCATGTTAAAGAATCCAGCTGAAGTTCATCACACTGAACTGTTTGGTAATGTAACGCATATTATCAAACCAAAATTAGTTTTCAGATAATACTCCCTGAAATATGTCACACTTAATTTTGTGCTAATTTTAGGTAGTAAGTTCTCATCATTGACAAAAAAATTGTATCACGGTAAAGACAATATCCAAATTTCATCCCGATAAAATACCATTGAAAAGACGAGAGACAATACTGTTGACCAAGCCCTACACAGAGGTAAAGAAGCAAAGCCAAAAATACGGCAACGGAGTAGAAAGAATGAAAGCAAACAAAAAGAATGACCGAATCTAACATGGTGGACGGGGGTGGAATGATGACGACGACTACAAAAGAAGGAGTTTAATGTGTGTGTGTGTGTGTGTGTGTTCTCACCTTGATGCTGTCAGATGGCTGTGAGTAGGACAGTGGTCCATTTAGCAGGCTGCTGCTGCCCGTCGTCCTGCCCTCGCTGTACGAGGCCGGAGGGGGAGAACTGGAGGACAAGCTGATGGGTCCCAGCAAGCTGGGACCCGTGTCCTTACTGGGGGAGGGAAAGGTGGAGGAGAAAGACGGCAAGATTTAGGAGAGGAGGTGAAGGGGTAACCAGGGAAAGGGAGAGAGGAGAACAAAAGAGACGGGTCAAATGTTGTTCCAGTTTAGAGAAATCTTTTTTAGCTTGAGACTAACTTGATATAGATATTTTAGGAGCCCTAACAAAAAATGAAGCAGGCCATTTTCGAGACAAACCGAGGGCAGATGTTTTTCAGATAAATTGCGGCTATTGGGATTTAGGTTGAGGTACTGTTTCAGCTATACAACTATTTTCCTCAGGTCAGCCCCACTGAGATAAGGGGTTGATGTAAATGGGTGTACATTAAAGCCATTAAATTCTGAGGATTTACATGCAAACAACTGTAGTTCTTGATACTTTCTATCACCGGTATATTTAAGGGAATTGCTAATCCACAAATGTCCAAATCATAATTGCTTTTGGAGAGGTTTATCTTCATGGTTACTGTTGGGTAGGGCTAGGCTATGACCCAACATTGTTGGCATAGCAGCCAAATGTAGAAGAAATAAACCAGCAAATGGTGAACTTGAAGATGAAGTGTATTTTTTTGTTGTTGTTGGACTTTCCCCCCCTTTTTCTCCCCTTTATATCCAGCCAATTACCCCACTCGTCCAAGCCGTCCGGGTCGCTGCTCCACCCTCTCTGCCGATCCGGGGAGGGCTGCAGTCTACCATGCCTCCTCCGATACATGCGGAGTCACCAACTGCTTCTTTTCACCTGACAGTGAGGAGTTTCACCAGGGGGACATAGCATGTGGGAGGATCACGCTACTCCCACCAGTTACCCCTCTCCCCCGAACAGGTGCCCTGACCAATCAAGAGGAGGCGCTAGTGCAACAACCAGGACACATACCCACATCCGGCTTCCCACCCGCAGACACGGCCAATTGTGTCTGAAGGAACGCCCGACCAAGCCGGCGGTAACACGGGGATTCGAACTGCGATACCCATGTTGGTAGGGGATGGAATAGACCGCTACGCTACGCGGATGCCCATGAATTGAATTTGTTGCGGCTAACAAGCAGACATGACAGAACAAGCTCAGAAAAGGCCTCTAACGTGATCTTTCAATCATGGTCGGCCCATCAGATGATGTCGACAGATGACGGAAGATATTCAGCTCGCTAAAGTTGAATGCTACGAGCCAGTAAATATTTGATAAACCAACAATTGCACAGAAAAGGCATAGGACCAATGATGACAGTCAAGCTTTCAACTAGTGGTGGCATAATGGACAGAAACAGGTGATGATGGCACTCTGCCAGTCACTGTAGCAACACCATGGCACCAAACTCCGGTATGTCATGGAAACACATCAAGAGGGAACCAGTTCCTTCACATGGCCTGACATGGCTGAATCCAAATGAAAAAGTGTCAAGACAACTCAGCCTCAACAAGGAGCTTTACAACAACTTTTACCATTGTCTCTGTGACCATCGGCTGACAGGGATTCAACGGAATACCAGCAGCCGGTTCTCCATTAACAGTTTTCTCGGCTGTTGCTGCTATGCAATATGCAGCATGCCGGCAAGGCCAAATGGAGCCCACCAAATAGAAACCTGCCCACCCCCCCCCCCCAACGACGGGACTGGGTACCACTGTGGTATGTCATACTTACAGCTGATTGGCTGTGGACGTCAAAGATGAGGGTTGGCTGCTTTGTGATTGGCTGGCACTGTTGAGGGCGGAGTCTGACGTGCTGTCTGCTACCACAGCACTGTAACCTAGAGAGAGAAAGAGAGAAGAGAGCGAGAGAGAGTGTGTTAGGGGCAGTGCTATGGGGGACAGCAAATAAACTAAGGGAATACAACTTGACAGATGCAGTTAAAAGTGTTGACTAATGAGCTGTGTGCTGGACCCCCCTCCAAAATGAACAACAACAAGTTGCACAGGAACTAATGATTAGCAGGAATAACCAGCACAGCATGAATGCATTTTTAAGCAGACATTCAGCGGAAAACACCATTCTGTAATGGAGTTTCACTGGTCATTTTAATCTGTTTCTCCTCCATTTTAGCTTGCTATACAGACAGAGGTCCCCCATCTTAACCCTTTCAGAGTCCATCGACATTCAAACTCATTTTAATGTTTTGGTCGATACTTCAATTTTGCTTTCTGATTCACTTCAACTTGCACTAATGTGAGGCACACTGCACTGTATTTTGATCATAAAATGTTCTTGATTAATATACCCTTACCAACTGATCGATGGAACGATAAATTGACCGATACTCACTAGTGCTACCATTCTGCTTCTGTCGACTTGGCGGTCTAGTCAAGAGCGATGAGTTTCCTCCCCCGACTCCCACCAATCCGCTCCCCGCTGCTGCTGCTGCTCCTGAGCTGCCTCCATTGCTGCCTATGACCCCGACTCCACTCCCCAGCCCGATACCTCCTACTGGGTTGGGGGCCACCAGGGACCCCTGCACCCCCGACTGACTGGACCCCAGACCCAGCATTCCAGAGCCGTTTCCCCCAGGCAGTGAGCCCAGTAGGCCACCCGGTGAAGATGTTGGAACACCAACTGTGCTACTCCCGACACAGATGCTGTTTGACGTCATAGAGCTGACCCCGCCAAGCGAGCCCGGCAGCCCTGAGCCCACAGCTCCAGCCGCGGCTGCCTGGGCATATGGCGCTGGTGTGGAGCCAGACAGGAGGCCCGCCATGGTACTGAGGGACGCCGGCATCCCCGACAGGCCTAGACTGCCCGAAATCTGGCTGGTGGTGATGGAGCTTTTCCCCAGCGAAAGGCCCAATCCCAGGCTCAGGCTGTGGGAGGCCTGCATGGGCCCCGATGGCATCTGGGAAATTGAAGTGAGGGGGCCTGGTGTGCTGGCGTTGGGGGGAGAGGAGGAGCTGGAGACAAGGCTGTTGTTTGAGGGGCTGGGGTTGGTGTTGGAGGGAGTGGAGGATGAGGTGCTAACTGAGTTTTTGGCCTGTTGTTGCTGTGCTGAGGGATGCGGCGGTTGCTGCATGGCGTTGCTGTAGCTGCCAGCTGAGGTGTTGGAGAGGAGACCCCCCATGTTGCTGAGGAGACTGTTGCCCCCGGCACCGCTGCTGCCGCCTATAATTGCCATAGAGACCAGTGAGGATGAGGATGGCCCTGAAGCGGAGGAAGAAGAGGAGGAAGAGGAGGAGGAGGAGGATAACGACGAGGGGTTGCCATTCTTCACAGGTGACTGGAAAGGAAGTTAAGAGGACATGAGTCAACTGTGATCTCTGTTTGAACCCACAACGCTCAGAAATGCCCACCAGAAGGGATTCTATTTGACAGCTACTAAAAACCTGCTGGACATGAGGTACTCTTTGGCTCATTGTTGAAATATTTTCATACTTTCAAAAAACTGCCAGGCCCACAGTGCTATCAGTGATAAGCCGGTTTCCATCCACCTGGTTTTAATTCACATTTTGAATTTGCTAATAAGAAAAGCTAGACGGAACAAGAAAAGCGACGAGAAAATGCGATAAAGAGGGGTGTAAACAGATGTTTGTAATAACTGACGTAAAGCTTCCCATGCTTCATGAAGCTAGTTAATGAAAAGTCTCTCTCAGAACTTGGTTTTTGGGTCAATCGCCATTTCCGCCCTCAAACAAAGCACCTCTGTAATGGACTGATGGACAACTGGTAGAGTTGTAATGACCACTCTCACAACAGCACGTCACTCTACAACATTCTTTTGGGTGACAGTAGCGCGAGGTAGAGCAGGCCGTCTGATAACTGGAGGGTTGCGGGTTCAATCTTCGGCTCCAAAAACATGGAGGTGTCCTTGAGCAAGACACCCAACCCCTAACTGCTCCCGATCGTCTGGTTGTTACCTTGCGTAGTTGCTGCACGATTTGGTGAAAAAGTCCTATTGCGAATATTGTGGACAATATCGTGATTTGTGATTGCGATATAATAAAATGAATTTATACATTTGTCGTGTTGCCGGGACATGTAGTGACTTTTATTCTGCACAGCACCTCTTCCTGCTCCACATCGCTGAGCTTGAATACCAAATATCGCCATGTAACAGAGGTTGTGTGTTTGGTTTTTTTTTTTGCCACCAGTTCATCAACGTTAATCTGCTCGTTGTCATCGGTATCCATTTTTTCCTTCTTTCTGGTCTGCACACAGCACAGCGGGTAGTCATGTGACCATAGACTGCACACGCTTCACTGCCTAAACAGACCGACCGGTCATCTCTTAATCATGGGCGTCGATATGCAGACTGCACACGCACATTTAACTATTTAATTAAATCGCAGCCTTTTGCGGTTACACAACTGCACAGGCTGACATGGCTCGTGCAGCACTAGTGGACGCCACCGTGGGTACATGAGTGTGTGTGTGCATGGGTGAAGGAGAGGCAGTCATTAATAATAACAATAATGGATTACATTTTTTAGCGCTTCATCTTGATACACAAAGTGCTTCACAGTGAAGGGGGGGGGGGGGGGGGGGACTCATTTCAGCCACCACTAATGTGTAACGCTACCTGGGTGATGCACGGCAGCCATTTTGTGCCAGAACACTCGCCACACACCAGCTCGAGGCGGACCGGGAGGGAATAATTGAGACAACTGATTGTATTATTGACTGTAAAGTGCTCTGAGTGGCTGCTGCAGCCAGAAAAGCGCTGTACAAATGACCCCATTCCTCTTTTAATTCACATCACAGCTCTCCATGTTGACTGGCTGGTGCTCTTTTTTTGTTTTTTCAAATTTCCCCCCCTTTTCTCCCCAATTGGATCTGGCCAATTACCCCGCTCTTTTTGCACCGTCCCGGTCGCTGCTCCACCCCCTCTCTGCTGATCTGGGGGCGCCCCGACCGACAAGAGGAGGCGGTAGTACAGCGACCAGGACAAATACCCACATCCAACTTCCCACCCACAGCCACAGCCAATTGTGTCAGTAGGGATGCTCGACCAAGCCGGAGGTAACATGGGGATTCGACCCGGCGATCCTGGGCTGGTGCTCTTTTGATGATGTCATCATGTTGCTCCTTGTTCTCACAATAGTAGCTGATGGAAATGCACACTGAATCACATTTTGGATCACCCCCCCCCCACGTTTTTCTCCCCAGTTGTACCCGGCCAATCACCCTGCTCCCTCACTGCTCCACCCCCTCTGCTGATCCGGGGAGGGCTGCAGACTACCACATGTCTCCTCTCATACATGTGGAGTCACCAGCCGCTTCCCTTCACCTGACAGTGAGGAGTTTCACCAGGGGGATGTAGCGCATGGTAGGATCATGCTATTCCCCCCAGTTCCCCCTCCCCCCTGAACAGAGGCCCCCACCGACCAGAGGAGGCGCTAGTGCAGCGATCAGGACACATACCCACATCCAGCTTCCCACCCACAGACACGGCCAATTGTGTCTGTAGGGATGCCTGGCCAAGCCGGAGGTAACACGGGGACTTGAACCAGCGATCCCCGTGTTGGTAGGCAACGAAATAGACCGCTACACTACCTGGACGCCCCTCAATCGCATTTTTGCATGAACATTTCCACAGCATTTGGATGGTTCAAGGTTTCTATTGTCATGAGCACAACGAAACAGCACAGCAGCAAGTGTTGCAAGCTATGAAAGTCTTTGGAACGTGAAGATAACCTACGTCTCCTTCTCATCTGAAAACCACGAGGAAAAAACGTGTTGTGAAGAGGCCCTCAGTCAACATGAAGGCTTACTTTATGGACAAGTAAACACCATAAGGAGCAGAAACACCAGTGCTGAAGTTTCAGGGAGGGTCTAATGAGCGTGAGACTCACCTGACTAACTTCACTGTCTGTCGAACGTCCCCTCTTCTTATCGTCTTCCGAGTTCTCCTGAAAGATGACAGGATAAGAAACCCATTAAATAACAGCAAGCTAACCTTTTCGTGGCCTTGAATCGGGGTTGTCGCTTTTCTAGGAAATCGTTTGAAGTGTTTGTAGCATCGCAATATATCACAACATTTTGGATTGTGACACTTGTATCATGACACAAATCCTCTCGCCAGGTTCTTGCCAATACACAACAACCACACTTAGAACCCGACCGCACCGTTTCCATGTTGTTGACCTAAATCAAACAAATACCAACAGATAACAGCTCCCAAATCCATGCAGAACAGACATCAAACATAGCCAAGATCAGAGACAGGGGTGCTGGTTTGAATCTTGACACCAGCTGGGAGACGACTGCCTTTAAGCAAGGCAGCTCTAACGATGTGCTCCAGTGGACAGTCTGTGAACAGTTTCATGGTGAAAAGGAGTTCAGCTGCTCATAAAAAAATAAAAAGGTATGTGGGGGCATCTGGGTGGCATGTTGCCTACCAACACGGAGATCGCTGGTTCGAATCCCCGTGTTACCTCTGGCATGGTCAGACGTCCCTACAGACACAATTGGCTGTGTGTGCGGGTGGGAAGCCGGATGTGGGTATGTGTCCTGGTCGCTGCACTAGCGCCTCCCCTCGTCAGTCGGGGCACCTGCTCAGGGGAACTAGGTCGGAATAGCGTGATCCTCCCATGTACTACGTCCCCCTGGTGAAACTCCTCACGGTCAGGTGAAAAGAAGCGGCTGGTGACTCCACATGTATGGGAGGAGGCATGTGGTAGTCTGCAGCCCTCCCCGGATCAGCAGAGGGGGTGGAGCAGCGACCGGGACGGCTCTGAAGAGTGGGGTTTGGCCAAATACAACTAGGGAGAAAAAGGGGGGGGGGCATATATATAAGAGGTGGAGTGTATATGTCCCAGGCTTCATTCGGCCCGTTATTTCCCAGCCTGAACCTTCACCGTTATCTCGACTCGTGGCACTAAAACGATACCTCGCCTACTGTTTCAAACTGAATGACCATCGACGGGTTTCCTGTTTACAAGCTTTACTGGGTGCCTGCGCAACCAGGGGGGCAGAACTGCTTCGGTAGCTCTCAGAAGATTATGAGATGCATCATCTTTTGAGAGCTACCAAAGTGGCTCAACACTGAAAATGTTGAACATTTCCCGCCCGTCCTTTTGGCGGTTTGTGCAGTTTATTGCACAACAACTGCGCGTCCCCTCTGCTGTATCTGAGCTCTCTCTTGGTTAAACTCTCTGCGCCGTAGCTGCTTCCTGCCCCCTAGTGGCGCACGCGTCTCTGTGATGACGGTGCATGGAAACCCTCCTATTCTCAGTAGCTGCTGGGAGGGGGAGGTCAGGAGGAGGCACTGGTAGGATGGTGACACACCAGGCTCACCAAAGCCAACGTGACGGAAGAAATACGGCTGATCAAACCGTACCTCGGCAGCTCACGGGCTGCCATTACACCACACGTGCATTTCATTTTTTCTAAATCACTTTTCAAAAGGTACTTTTGTCATAACACCATTTGGTAACACTTTAGTATGGGGAACATAAAAAGACTTAATTACTAGTGAATTAGTAATGATGAAGATGTCACTTTAGTATGGGGAACATATTCTAAGTAACAAACACTTAATTACTAGTGAATTAGTAATGATCAAGATGTCACTTTAGTATGGGGAACATAAAAAAACTTAATTACTAGTGAATTAGTAATGATGAAGATGTCACTTTAGTATGGGGAACATATTCTAAGTAACAAAAACTTAATTTACAGTAATGTAACACGATGAACACTTGTAGTTGTGTGTGTTGTTATGTAAGAACAGAGCATATTCATTAAGTGTTAGTAAGGGAGAATAACTCTTCTTGTGGTACTACCACCTTATAAAGGCCATACTAAGCAAAGCATATTGAGATGGTACTACTAATAAGCAATACTTCTGAGGTTATAGAGGGGAAACTCATAGTTAATGGCTTACTGGTTGTATAATAAGGCCATGCAGAATAAGGCATTAATGAGTACGTAATAATGACCAATGAAGAGCCAATATGTTGCTAATTTGCATGCTAATAAGCACCGAATTAATGGTGACTACATTCCCCATACTAAAGTGTTACCGAACATTTCATTACTCTTGCCACTCCGCATCTGGCCTTACATCATTGCCAGTTATTTATCTGTTCTGTCTTGCTTACCAAATGATTATTCCTTATTCCTGACCCAGTCAACTCCTTCAATTCCAACATTTGAGTTTCCTTTGAAAAATTCTATCTGAAAATTACTTAAAGATTAGTGTCACTGCTTAACAGCGCTGTCGGGTACAACAAACGGTAAGAGCGGGGAGATTTCCAGGGTTCAGCACTTGGACAACAGACAGGAGAAATATCCAAGAGTGCTCATGATGTTAATACACGAGCCAAGACTTTAACTCTCACAAAACAACAACCCTGTGTGATCCCCTTGTCAGGGGACACAAAACAACATGTACGTAATTTAGAAGAGGAAAACCAAAAACATCTGGAAAGAGAACCCCCCCTCCTCCCCTTTTCTCCCAACTGTACTTGACCCACTACCCCACTCTTCTAAGTCATCCCGGTCGCTGCTCCACCCCCTCTGCTGATCCGGGGAGGGCTGCAGACTACCACATGCCTCCTCCCATACATGTGGAGTCACCAGCCGCTTCTTTTCACCTGACAGTGAGGAGTTTCACCGGGGGGGATGTAGTGCATGGGAGGATCACGCTATTCCCCGCAGGTCCCCCCCCCGACTGACCAGACGAGGCGCTAGTGCAGCGACCAGGACACATACCGCCTGACTTCCCACCCGCAGACATGGACAATTGTGTCTGTAGGGACGCCCGACCAAGCCGGAGGTAACACGGGGATTCAAACCAGCGATCCCCGTGTTGGTAGGGCAACAGAATAGACCGCCACACTACCCGGACACCAAAGATGACCTTTTTGAGAAATACCCGAGAAGACGGCCTCCGTCAGCAGCCCAGAGATGAAACGTAAGACATTTCAAGTTTTACCGGCAGCGGCAAAACAAGGTCTTCCTACCGTAGTGCAAGTGGCGGGCGAGGGAGGGATGGGCGAGGAGGAGGTGGTGGAGGTGGGTGTGCTGCTGGAGTGATGGAAGATCTCGTCCTCCAAGTGAGAGTGTCCGGGTGGGGAGGTAGCAACCAGAGACTGGGCTGGAAGAGAAGAAGAGGAAAACAGAGAGAGACAGACAGAGCATGAGAGAGAGAGAGAGAGAGGGAGGAAGAGAGAGGGAGAGGGAGGAAGAGAGAGAGGAAGAGAGAGAGAGGGAGAGAAGGAGGAAGAGAGAGGGAGAGGGAGGAAGAGAGAGAGAGGGAGAGGGAGGAAGAGAGAGAGAGGGAGAGGGAGGAAGAGAGAGAGAGGGAGAGAAGGAGGAAGAGAGGGAGAGGGAGGAAGAGAGAGAGAGAGAGGGAGGAAGAGAGAGAGAGAGAGAGAGGAAGAGAGAGAGAGAGAGAGGGAGGAAGAGAGAGAGATAGAGAGGAAGAGAGAGAGAGGAAGGGAGAGAGAGAGGAAGAGAGAGAGAGGGAGGAAGAGAGAGAGAGAGGAAGAGAGAGAGAGAGGGAGGAAGAGAGAGAGAGAGGAAGAGAGAGAGAGAGAGAGAGGAAGGGAGAGGAAGAGAGAGAGAGGGAGGAAGAGAGAGGGAGGAAGAGGGAGGGAGGAAGAGAGAGAGAGAGAGAGAGAGAGAGAGAGGGAGGAAGAGAGAGAGAGAGAGAGAGGAAGAGAGAGAGGGAGGAAGAGAGAGAGAGACAGAGAGACCGCGAGAGAGAGAGAGAGGACGAGAGAGCGAGCATGAGAGACAGACAGATAGGGGGAGCGAGAGAGAATAAAAAGATCCACAACATGGGAGAGAGGTTTTATAGAGGCAGGGAGGAGGGGCAGAAAAGAGGGAGAAAGAAGAGAGAATAGTGAAGAGAGAAAGAGGGGGAAGAGAAACAGATAAAGCCCGTTGAATTGAATCATAATTGAAATGGAGGAGAAAGTGTGACAGAGTGTGACAGAGGGAGATTTGTATGAACAGAGTTCAGCGAAGAGAGCAGGGGGCAGAAGGAGAGAGGAGAGAACCAAGGAGAAAAGAAAAGATAAACAAGAATCCATCGAGAAAGGACTGCGTTCGAGGCAGAGACATGGTGGACACGGTTTTCTGAATCAACAGCATGATGAGCTCATGACTCATGACTATCAAGATTTTATCTAAATTCATTAAAAAAAAAGAACCTCTGGAAAGAAAAGCAAATGTCAACCTCAAAACCTCATTCACCCTGAGAGCTGATCTGAGACCAGCAAACAACTCTTTTAAAAAAGACTAACTATTCATGTGAAAAAAGATTTAGACGCCCCCCCCCTTTTTGTCCCAAATTGTACTTGGCCAATTACCCCACTCTTCTGAGCCGTCCCGGTCTCTGCTCCACCCCCTCTGCTGATCCGGGGAGGCTGCAGACTACCACATGTCTCCTCCCATACATGTGGAGTCACCAGCCGCTTCCCTTCACCTGACAGTGAGGAGTTTCACCAGGGGGATGTAGCGCGTGGGAGGATCACGCTATTCCCCCCTCCCCCCCGAACAGGCACCCTGACTGACCAGAGGAGGCGCTAGCGCAGCGATCAGGACACATACCCACGTCCCTACGGCCAATTGTGTCCGTAGGGACGCCCAACCAAGCCGGAGGTAACGCGGGGATTCGAACCGGCGACCCCCGTGTTGGTAGGCAACGGAATAGACCGCTACGCTACCTGGAAGCACCCTAGATCTAAAAATAAACAAATAAATAAATAATAAAAAAATTTCTTGGGTGTGTTGAACTCAAGAGTCACATGACCCGTCCCGTCACATGACCCGTCCCATCCAGTCCAGACTTACAGATGTCCTCCATGTCAAGGTCGTCGTAAAGAAACTCGTTCTCTTCGAAGTCTGGATCTTGCGACGAGTCCAAGTAGTACTCCACGTCATCCTGCACCATTTCAAAACCACCAAGACAAACGTTTATTTGTAAAGAATGCACGACGAACATATTAAGCACACTAAATATGTTACATAAGCACATCAAATTACAAAAACCGTGTTGATGAAAAATACTATTTCTAAACACGTTAAACCCCCCCCCCCCCGCTGTTCTGACAAAATGATGAAATATGTCACAAATACAACTTTTGGGACGTGTTCATCAGTGTTTTTGAAATGTTCCATGCCATTGATTAAAGAATAAAAGAAGCTACGTTTGATAACACCGGAGACTGAAATGAAGTAAGCCTGAAACCAGCCCCATCCCTGAACACGGCGGCGCCCCGGACCAACCTTGATCTTCCTGATGGCCTCCACCTGCACTGAGTCATTGTCCAGCATCCTCAGTATTGTTTCCAGCATCCGGATGTGGTACCGATGCTTCTCGATGAAGCGCTTCAGCTCCTCGATGCGGTCCTGCTTCTATGGGAGGAGAATGGAGGGAGTTGGTGGATGGATGGATGGATGGATGGATGGATGGATGGATGGATGGATGGATGGATGGATGGATGGATGGATGGATGGATGAGTGAAACAGAGAAACGTCAGGACTAGCACTGGCATTTTTATTCACCGAATGTGACTGTTTTAACTCCGTCTTTAGGGCGGCACGGTGGCCCAGTGGTTAGCGCTGTCGCCTCACAACAAGAAGGCCCTGGGTTCGAACCTCGGGGTTGTCCAACCTCGGGGTTGTCCAACCTCGGGGTTGTCCAACCTCGGGGGTCATCGCAGGTCGTCCTCTGTGTGGAGTTTGCATGTCCTCCCCGTGTCTGTGGTGGGTTTTCTCCGAGTGCTCCGGTTTCCCCCACCATCAAAATAATCATGCATGTTAGGGTTAATACTCCCGTCTGTGCCCCTGAGCAAGGCATTGGGAAAAGGACTGGAGGTGGTCCCCGGGCGCAGCATGAAGGCGGCAGCCCACTGCTCCTAGCTACACACATCACAGCTGGGATGGCTTAACTTGCAGTAACTGAATTTCCCCAAGGGGACGAATAAAGGAAAGTTCAATTTAAATCTTTACTGCTTTCTGATATACAACTGACGGATGCTACATGCGTGAGGACACACGTCACGACCACAACCCCACCACAACCCCCCCCCCCGATACACAACATTCAGGATGAGAAAAACAGCAGGCTCGTTCTCCCCATTTTGACATGAAAGCCGCTTTGTCACCGTACAAATTACAATGAAAATTCATCCTCCGCACTTAACCCCATCCTATTGTATTGGAGCAGCTGCACCGCCCAGGGACCAATTCCACTTCTTTCCATTGCCTTGCTCAGGGGCACAGACAGGAGGAGTGTTAACCCTAACATGCATGTCTTTTTGACGGTCTCCTGAGCCGTCCCGGTCTCTGCTCCACCCCCTCTGTCGATCCGGGGAGGGCTGCAGACTACCACATGCCTCCTCCCATACATGTGGAGTCACCAGCTCCTTTTCACCTGACAGTGAGGAGTTTCGCCAGTGGGACGTAGCGCGTGAGAGGATCATGCTATTCCCCCCCCGAACAGGCGCCCCGACCGACCAGAGGAGGCGCTAGTGCAGCGACCAGGACACATCCCTACATCCGTTTTTCTACCCGCAGGCGTGTCCAATTGTGTCTGTAGGGACGCCCAACCGAGCCGGAGGTAACACGGGGATTCAAACCAGCGATCTCATGTTGGTAGGCAACAGAATAGACCGCTACGCCACCCAGACGCCCAACACGCATGTCTTTTTGATGGCGGGAAGAAACCGGAGCCCCGGAGGAAACCCACGCCGCCATGGGGAGAACATGCAAACTCCACACAGAAAGGACCTGGGACGGCCTGGGGTTCGAACCCAGGACCTTCTCGCTGTGAGGCAACAGTGCTGACCAGTGGGCCACCGTGCCGCCCACGATATAAAATAGTGTGGAAATGTTGATCTCCTTTTCTAAAATGCTAATCTCGTGTTCAACATCCCGTGTGTTCCACGGAGCATCTCCCCAGCACACGTCTCCTATTTGTGGACGCTTGTTTTGGCAAATTGCAACGGCTCAAACCACTTCCTCCGAGACCCAGAAGAAAAACGACAACACCGGAGCCGACTACAGACGCCGAGTAAACAACCCAAACAGGAAATGAAGAGATGAGGCGTTCATCTCCACACTCCATCTTTAGCTCTATGGAGATGTTCGGCTCGCGCTTCCCTCGACACGGGAAGGTGACACACGTGTAATCTTCAGGCTCGCCAGCTGACCTGACGTGACTGTGAAATTTAAAGTACGAGCGCAATATGAACGCCATCCCGATCCCTCCGGACACACGTGTGGGAGGCGCGCTGGAGCGGAATGTGTTAACGCATCCAACCGCGGTTCTTTACATTAGGATGGAGTCATGCAACCTGCCGGGGACACGGGCCGCTGTGCCCAGTTCATACAAGCATATACTCATATATAATATATACGGTAACACTTTAGTATGGCGAACATAAAAAAACTTAATTACTAGTGAATTAGTAATGATCAAGATGTCACTTTAGTATGGGGGACATATTCTAAGTAACAAAAACTTAATTACTAGTGAATTAGTAATGATCAAGATGTCACTTTAGTATGGGGAACATATTCTAAGTAACACAAACTTAATTACTAGTGAATTAGTAATGATCAAGATGTCACTTTAGTATGGGGAACATATTCTAAGTAACAAAAACTTAATTACTAGTGAATTAGTAATGATCAAGATGTCACTTTAGTATGGGGAACATATTCTAAGTAACAAAAACTTAATTACTAGTGAATTAGTAATGATCAAGATGTCACTTTAGTATGGGGAACATATTCTAAGTAACAAACACTTAATTACTAGTGAATTAGTAATGATCAAGATGTCACTTTAGTATGGGGAACATATTCTAAGTAAAAAAACTTAATTACTAGTGAATTAGTAATGATCAAGATGTCACTTTAGTATGGGGAACATATTCTAAGTAAAAAAACTTAATCACTAGTGAATTAGTAATGATCAAGATGTCACTTTAGTATGGGGAACATATTCTAAGTAACAAAACTTAATTACTAGTGAATTAGTAATGATCAAGATGTCACTTTAGTATGGGGAACATATTCTAAGTAACAAAAACTTAATTACTAGTGAATTAGTAATGATCAAGATATCACTTTAGTATGGGGAACATATTCTAAGTAACAACAACTTAATTACTAGTGAATTAGTAATGATCAAGATATCACTTTAGTATGGGGAACATATTCTAAGTAACAAAACTTAATTACTAGTGAATTAGTAATGATCAAGATGTCACTTTAGTATGGGGAACATATTCTAAGTAACAAAAACTTAATTACTAGTGAATTAGTAATGATCAAGATGTCACTTTAGTATGGGGAACATATTCTAAGTAACAAAAACTTAATTACTAGTGAATTAGTAATGATCAAGATGTCACTTTAGTATGGGGAACATATTCTAAGTAACAAAAACTTAATTACTAGTGAATTAGTAATGATCAAGATGTCACTTTAGTATGGGGAACATATTCTAAGTAACAAACACTTAATTACTAGTGAATTAGTAATGATCAAGATGTCACTTTAGTATGGGGAACATATTCTAAGTAAAAAAACTTAATTACTAGTGAATTAGTAATGATCAAGATGTCACTTTAGTATGGGGAACATATTCTAAGTAAAAAAACTTAATCACTAGTGAATTAGTAATGATCAAGATGTCACTTTAGTATGGGGAACATATTCTAAGTAACAAAACTTAATTACTAGTGAATTAGTAATGATCAAGATGTCACTTTAGTATGGGGAACATATTCTAAGTAACAAAAACTTAATTACTAGTGAATTAGTAATGATCAAGATATCACTTTAGTATGGGGAACATATTCTAAGTAACAAAACTTAATTACTAGTGAATTAGTAATGATCAAGATGTCACTTTAGTATGGGGAACATATTCTAAGTAACAAAAACTTAATGTAGAGTAATTTAACACTATGAACACTTGTAGTTGTGTGTGTTGTTATGTAAGAACAGAGCATATTCATTAAGTGTTAGTAAGGGAGAATAACTCTTCTTGTGGTACTACCACTTCATAAAGGCCATACTAAGCAAAGCATATTGAGATGGTACTACTAATAAGCAATACTTCTGAGGTTATAGAGGGAAAACTCATAGTTAATGGCTTACTGGTTGTATAATAAGGCCATGCAGAATACGGTATTAATGAGTACGTAATAATGACCAATTAAGAGCTAATATGTTGCTAATTTGCATGCTAATAAGCACCTAATTAATGCTGACTACGTTCCCCATACTAAAGTGTTACCATATATATAATATATATGAGTGCATTTAGGCTGAGCAGAATACATTTAAAACACATTAGCGAAAGACGCCTGGGCTTAAATATCAAAGAGCACGCCGGAGTTAATAAATAAAAAGGTTTACACCAGCTAAAAGAAGAAGAAAAACAAGAAGGAGGCACGAAAGCTCTGCTGTTGCAGGAGAGCCAGGCCAGCATTGGTGACCCCGGCTGGTTGTATTGATCCTGATCTGCAGCGCTGTAAAGAGAGATATTTTCACCCTCCAAACATCTTTCTTGTGATTGCACGCCGAAAGCCAAGAAATCTTTTGCACAGGGACTCGAGCACCGGGGGCATTTTCGGGAATTATTTTTTACCCCGTCTCCACTGAGAGACATTGTTCGTGGCTTATCCCCATGGTCACCCTCATTACCGCACTGACTCGGCGAGACGGCACTTCAGCTCGCTGCTTTCAACGTACGGCCAACCAGCCGGGTCCAAATGGCAGAATAATAGAAAATAAAAAGCCAGAGAAGACACAGACCCGGCTCCTTCTGTCTCTTTCAGCATGAAACCGGGCTTCTGATGAGGTTTTGTTAAAAAAACTAAAAAAAAACTGGGGGGGGGGCACATCTCACCCCTCATCGCAGACCAAAAACCTCGGACTCCAAGACTAATTTTCACTGCCAGGGAAACATTTCCAGCCGTGGTCCCACTGAGAGACACATTCCTGCTCTTTTGGCCACCAAAGCTAACTTTGCAGCCAACAGACGGATAAACTTCTAAGGTCCACTTAGAAAAAGCCTTAAAACTGCCCCCCCCCCCCAATCTGGAGCAAAGACAACAAGATATGAATAACAAAAACGGATCTCGACGCTAAAGTCAGAAGGTTATGTAGATTCAGCTTGACCTCAGTGAGTAATTTAAAAGGTCAAAGGTGAACTTTAATTTCTTTTTTTTTCATAATACTATATACCAAGTAATCCAAGTGCAACTGGACTTGGTATAGTATATACCAAGTCCAGTTGCACTTGATTCAACTCCTTTGGATAACCATGACCTGGATGAATGAGAACATTCACAGATATATACCAAGTACTGTTTATCAAACATAGTAGTACTGTGTAGTACTACCTGAAAAGTGCTGCGGAAGGACAAGGTCAGAGGAAAACTGATAAAAGAAGCCCCCCCCCCCACCCAAGAGATGATGTTAGAGTCTCGGTTCCCAAACGGTGTGCTGCGGCACACTGGTGTGCCGTGGGATTTTGTGAAACCCTACACTATTATTGCAATACGCAACTAAAACGTTATCAATGAATTTTTAATTTTCCGTCAGTATTTTGTGCACACTCATTTCCCAATACAGAGACAAATTAGCTGCCAAAAAATGATTTCTTTAAAAACCTTCCGTCAAAGGGAACCCCAGTGTTAGAGGAAAGGAAGGAGAGGGAGGGAGGGAGAGAGAGAGAGGGAGAGCTAAAGAAGCTTAATGGTAAACAGGGTCGTCCTTTACAGTGAAGACACTAAAGACGAATGGAGCGGTTGAGGAGGGACAAACTACCGGACCTCTAATAGAGAGGGAGACGGGAGGAGAGAGAGGCAGATGAATGGAAAGATGGAGGACCGAACGGCCGAGTGACCAACTGGCCAAAGTTGTGTCCCTCCCAAGGTCGGAAAGCAAGGCGGCAAGGAGTAGAGAAGGAAGAGGGAAAACAACAGATTCAGAGAGAAGCAAGGAGAGAGAGTGATGGAGGGATAGCTTAGACAATGAGAGGGAGAAAGGAGCAGAAAAGACACCGACCTCCTTGTCACCTTTCTTTTTCCGCGTCTGGACAGAGAGAGACTCCACCTCACTCTCAAATTGGTCCACCTGCATGTTCAACGTGTCTATCGTATTCTAGGGAGGGAGGGAAGGGAGAGAGAGAGAGAGAGAGAGGGAGGGAGGGAGGACAAAGAGAGGATTAATTATTGAGGTAAAATGTGGCCGCACCCTGTTCTCTCCTCTTGCAGCCTCTGGCAATGACCCAGAACTCACAAACTGTTTACTGTGTGAGGGCATCTGCACATAATGATTTTGACAAAGTACCCAAACATAAAAACACGGAGGACATAACATTATTAAGTAGAGAAGCCAAGTCTTTAAAAAAATAAATACAGTATCTGGAGAATAGGCAAGTTGGCTGGGGAGCAAAGGAATTGAGAAAACGGTAACCTCTGCAGAGACAGATTAGACAAATTGAAAAAAAAAAAATCTGCAGAACTGTGGCGTCTCTGCACCCTTGGCTGTGCAACACAAACCAGTGTTTGACTGCACAAAGACTTGCATTGCATAACCTGGTGGACATTGCTCGTTATTATTAAAGCATCAACCTCTGTATTTCAAAACAGACTCGTGTCGTCACAGTACGGAAACTCATTTTGTTAAGCATGGTCTGGTTTTGGTTCTGCAGCGGTCCCCATTTTAGTCCTGGTTCTGGTAGACAGACAAGTGTAAAGTTGAACGTATACTTCCTCATCAATACATTTCTTTCTGGGCACCTTGCCTTGGCCTCAGTAGTGGATCTAGAGATTTTTTCCTGGGGTGGCAAAGGGGTGGCAAGACTGTGTCCCAGAGGTGGCAGCTGCCACCCCTTGCCACCCTGTAGATCCGCCCCTGCTTGGCCTCGTGCAGGTTTTTTCAGAAGAAAAAAAACAAGTTATCTAAAACTGTAGTCAATTTCTCTTTTCTCTACCCTCACAGTGGTGGCATTTGTTCTTGCTGCTGTGGCCTGCCCCCTCATAAAAAGCAACTACCGTGTACAGTCTGACATCAGCCGGTAGCACAACCAAACTGGCATTTCACTGCTCAGGCCTGCAGAATGCAAACTGGAATTCAGCAGGTTTGGTTTGGTTGCTGGTTTGCAGGGAAGGGGAATCACAAGTGGCTCAACTGGCCAACAAGCAACACCTGCTTCTCATCACCCTCTCTAATTACATGAGTGTGCATGATGAGAAGACATGACTGCAGACTCCAGGACACCCAGGACAGGAAAAATAAAGACACTGAACTGTCGCTTCAGACTATTTGTTGCTCCTGAAAAGGGACATTTTTATTGGCGAGCCCAAACTCGGTGCGTTCAGTAAGTGCGGAGTTACAGAGACCTCCTCTCGATGTGTCCTTCCAATGGAGCGCCTGAGTCTTGTGACGACAACCTGAGACAATTCCTCATATCAAACCCACAAACTGACACCGTATACAAAGAAGAAGAAGAAGAAGAAGAAGGATGCTCTTACCGTTAGCCACGTGCCCACCTCCTCCTTCTCCCTCTGGGCGGGGTCCACCTTCTGCGCCAGGCCTAGCCCCTCTTTAGAGTACGCTTTCGTCTTGGTCTCTCTTTCCACTATCTTAAACCTCTCCATTTGCTGCAGACAGACGGCATGACAGACAGGAATTCATAATGACGGACAGGTCAACACAGAGAGGTAAGAGAGGGGGAAAAGACAGGCAGAGCAACACACAGAGAGACCACCGGACTGTGTTTGTGAATACTTGTGAGCTTTATCTTAATGTGTTTGTACTCGTAAAAACAGCAAAAACAAAACTACCTGCAACTGAAGCCTTAATACACCTCATCAGCCAATCAGACGACAGCATCTCTTTATGCCCCACCCACCAATGCACACACTGGTGCAACAGCTAACTGTCGGTTGGCTCACATCCACCATTGGACCCGGCAGAGCAGCACCGTGATGGGGTGTGACCAGACATCATAACGCTGAATAAGGGATTCATATTAAAGCAGCACCAGCTAAAATCTTTGGGTTTTGGCAACACCTTTAACACCAGCACGACCGGGATTTCACTCCTGCCTAAAACGACCATGGGCGGTCAAATTGACCACCGGTGTTTAAACTCTATATTCCGCCAAGATAAATACCCAGTTGAGCTATTAACGCATTACATATGTTAGTGTGTCTGTTAAGAAACGACTCACACCGAAATGAGCATTTTATCAACCATAATAGTGTTTCTAAACAACTTCAGAGAGACATGCTCGAACTCGAACAGCAAAATAGAAAAAGTTAAAATACTACCTGAAAAACCAAACAAAAAACCACATATTGTTCATCTGACAAACGTAACAAGGCCGATAAAACGTGACATGTAAAAAAAAAAAAAGAACTGAAAATAAATATTGAAACAGTCCCAAACAACGACGAGAACTTAAAAACTACCAGAACGACCATGGGCGGTCATTTTGACCGCCACGGTTTTTAAACCCTATATTGTCAAGATAAATACCCAACTGAGACATTAACGCGTTACATATTGTAACGATCACGGACGAACAGGCTCGGTAGCCCTTGGCTAACGGGTCGAACCCTTAAGTCGACTGGTTAGCGGTGTGGGAGCCACGGGTTCGCGTCCCGGCTGCGGCATCCCGAGCTACTCCCCTGAATTCGCTACATTGGTGTCAGAAGTGGGATATGTGCAGACGCGCTTTCCCGAAGGAGGGGGGTAGAGTAACCTGCATGGATAAGTAGACACCTTGGCTAACGGGTCGGACCCTTTAATCGAGCGGTTAGCGATGTCTCCCGCGATGCGGGCGATACGGGTTCGCGTCCCGGCTGCGGCAGTTCCTATGGTTGCCCCCCGAATTCGCTACGTCAGTTGTGAAACTAACTGACACCAAAATTAACAGCTTTAATACTATTTTTCAAACAATTTAAAATGGCCGCTGCCCAACGCCTGTCATACTGCAACACCTCGGTGGTAGTCATGGGGCGTCTGTAACCAGACATGTTGGACATAATCACAAATCAAGTTTAGTCTATCTCTCTGCACTGGAGGGCGCTAGAGCACACATTTCGTTGCAACCGAACAACTGTACAATGACAAAAATAAAGTGGCTTTCTTTCTTTCTTCTTCTTATACGTATACGCACACACTAACTGTACGATGTAATAAAAAAAAAATCTCATTATCATGTCAAACATTTAGCGTTGCTAGCATAGCGCAAAAACATGCGACGTCATCCTCTGTACTGCTGTCTCTGAAAACCTTGTTAGTGTAATACTTGTTCCTGTGACCAGTGTTGCTTTTGTTGCATCACCAACAGAGGGGAGAAAAAGGGGAATCGACAAAAACAGAAGTAGGACTTCCACTCCTGGCGCTACTGAAGCCCACTCAGCCCAACAGAAATAGCACCGAGACTTCATATTGTCTGTTATGAAAGGCTGTTATGGTCTTAAGAGTCATCAGCAGAGCCCCCCCCCCTTCCCCCTTTCCTGTTTGAAACCCACGCCACTGTTGACTTTAACATCTGAGGCCTCGCTGAGAGGCGGGGAAACCCCATGATCAAACCCGTCCCTCATATCCTCACACCGGGACGGTTCTCTCAGCGGGGAGACTGGACTAGGCAGGGGGAGTTTGCTGTGTTTTCTATTCAAAGAGCTGGCAGAATCATGGAGGTGTGTATTCATAGATTTAGGTGGACTCACTGGTGTATGAGAAGTACTCAGCAAAAATTCTAGTATTGGTTGAGTACCCAAATTCAGACTATGTAATTTTTCAAAGTCACGGACCTCTGCATAAAAAAAAACCCACCCCGTTCTCATCCAAAGACTAACCAAATGAGGATTTTATTTATCTAGTTTCTCCCTTTTTCTCTGCGATTGTGGGGTCGCCAGCTGCTTCTTTTCACCTGACAGTGAGGAGTTTCACCAGGGGGACGTAGGAGGATCACGCTAGTCCCCCCTCCCCCCTGAACAGATGTCCCGACCGCCCAGAGGAGGCGCTATTGCAGCGACCAGGACACATACCCACATCCGGCTTCCCACCCGCAGACACGGCCAGTTGTGTCTGTAGGGATGCCTGACCAAGCCGGAGGTAACACGGGGATTCGAACAGGCGATCCCCATGTTGGTAGGCAACGCAATAGACCGCTACGCTACCCGGACGCCCCAAATGAGGATTTTATTTTAACAGAAGGAAAAGGTTGATTTGGTTCAGACTGTTGGGCGGTTTGGAGACAAAGCAAGAGAGACAAGATGGAGATGGTTTGGACATGTGTGGAGGAGAGATGCTGGGTATATTGGGAGAAGGATGCTGAACATGGAGCTGCCAGGGAAGAGGAGAAGAGGAAGGCCAAAGAGGAGGTTTATGGATGTGGTGAGGGAGGACATGCAGGTGGCTGGTGTGACAGAGGAAGATGCAGAGGACAGGAAGAAATGGAAACGGATGATCCGCTGTGGCGACCCCTAACGGGAGCAGCCGAAAGTAGTAGTAGTAGTAGTAGTAGTAGTAGTAGTAGTGGTAGTAGAGAAGGAAAAGGGTGATTTGGTTCAGACTGTGTCTGAACAGTGGGGATGTAATCTAATATTTAATAGTTTTGTGGATATTATCACATTTGCACACTGTTAGGATTTCATCCAGGACTGACATCCATCCATTATCCAAACCGCTTATCCCGCTGTCAGGGTCGAGGGGATGCCGGAGCCTATCCCAGCAGCCATCTTTCATTTAAACCATTTAAGGAAAAAAAAAGTTAATCACTGAAAACATAAGATGCCCAATTAAGCATTCAAATACACCCACAGCATCTCTCCCACTCCTCTCTTCGACGTGACGGTGTGCAGTTCATCTTAATCCATCAGCCTGGATGACAAGGTTGCACACAACCTTGTCATCCATCCCTTTCATGGGAAGGAGGGCCACGTCATTGTTTGGCTGCTCGCCAGCGCCTTTTGCCGCTCTTGTTTGTCCTGGTTCTGTTTATGGATGATGTGCAAGCTACTATTGTCTATGATCATCAAACACTACTGAATATTCCAGCCTCTGTCGTCGTGGACTTATACACTCGGCATCCCGGACAAAGAAGCTTTCACTGCTCTCTATTTTCCCAGCTACCGGAAGGTATATATGCAGCTGACTGTGGCCCAAGCCATTTGGAAAGCAAGTCTAGCTCCTCTTGAGGTGGCAGATTCAGATTTTGAAATGCACGTTGGAACAAAGCTTTCCAAGCCCAGTAGTTCTCCGGTTGATCATCAAATTTCAGCAAACCTGAGCTGACCATCTCTTGTCGCATCAGACATTTGGCTAGATCTGTGGTGCCATTGTATTTACCACGTGCAGGTCTGGGTGTCAAGACATTGGGCTGAGGATGGTGAAATCGATCATTGTTGATTAACTGTCCTCTGTAATCCCAGCTGTAAGTCTGTCCCTTTGGGCTCAAAACACAGCTGCACTGTGGTGTGATCGTTCCAGACATGTGTGTAGCAGAGATGAACGGCAAACGTTTAAACTGACTGTCGTGCTCACTGTGCTGGTGACCACTTGGTTCTTTGTAGACTTTTGCTTCTGCATCGATGGCCATGGCTGGCTGTGGTGCTGGTGAAGATGAGAGTTCAGGAAGATTTACCTGAAGAGTCTGCAGATCCAAGTTGAGTTTTGACTGTTGCTACACATCCTCTTTTGCTCATTGAGTGGGGTTGATAGGTGGCATGTTGTCTAGTTGGGGCTGTTGTGGGTCTTCACTTTCTTACGCAGACCCTTCCCAAGCCTGAGCCTCAGCTAGTGCTGCCGCAGCTGCTTTCTGTGATTTAAATACATGCAGCTCAGCGTCTAGATCAGCTTGTTGTTTCAGAATGTTTGCTTCCTGCTCTGCAAAAGAAAGTTGGATGCGTGCAGCTTCTGCCTTTGCTCATGCTCTGGCGGCAGCTGTAGAAAACGATGTGAGCTGGCTGGAGTGTGTAGAACCAGAGACTCTTGATCTTGTTTCCAGTGCATCTTCCATTCTTTCCTCTGCAGGACTTGACATGGTTGATGAGCGTTCACACTTGGAACTTAAGTGTGGACTGTCTCACTTTAGGCAGAGCATGATGAGAAGGATGCCTTTTTACTATTTCTCATTCCCTCATCATTCATGAGACTTTAAACAACTGCTGGGATCCCCTAACCTATATCTAACAAGAGTACTCGCGATGTCATAACCCACTCTCCTACGTCACAGTGAGGGCCCTGCCGGCAGAGACGACCCCGACACTCCTGCGGGCTCATTTGGGCCTATTCTATTCACCAAAAGATGGCTGTTTTGCCTGATGATGCCTATTTTTCCCTCAATTAAAAGAGCTGGGCTGAGGGCACACGTCTCTTTTTGTCCAAGCTGATGTTGGATCTGCTCCTACGGGCCTCGGGCCAGCCTCCCTCACCATCTGTTCACGGCTTCTTTTGGGAGTTGGAGCTGGAATAAGAGAGGCTCGGGTTGTAGATTACCTCGGATATCTCCTGGGTCAGGGTGGCCGAGCTTCATTGCCCCCCTGACGGAACCAACACTTTCTCTTAAAAAAAAATTTTTTTTTCTAAATTTATTTCTAGTTTTTCCCCTTATCCCACTCAATTAACTCAATGGCATATGGCCGGAACTCTTGTCGAATAACTCCCCTGGCTCACGTTTCCACAGGAAGGAGATAGTCGTAACACCAGCTTCCTTCAAACTCGTGTCAGCTGCTCTCGCTATTTTACTCGCTGAAGCCTTGCTTGGATTGCATCACCTTCAGGCCGCGAAGGAGGCGTAGGGAGAACGCTTTCAGTTGCTTGGCTGCAGGCATCCGGGTGGGCCAGAGGGGTCGCTGGAGAACGACGAGTCCCCGAACACTACACCGATCTACTCCCACTATCCCTCGGGTAAGCGTGGCCGAATGAATGCCTTACCCCGTGGACGCTCTGGCCATGACCGGTTACGGCGAGTCTGGGATACGAACCTCCCAGCCACATGACGAGCGGGTTGCAAGAACGGCGGTTTATTCCACTTGGCCACCCGAGCGGCACCAACACTTTCTCTTGGGCCTCCTGGATCTCTTGGCAGACCTCAGCGTGGAGTATCCCTGAACATCCCAGAGGGGGAGGAGCTGAGGCTTGGAGAGGTCACGGCATATGGTTCCCACAAAGGAGCTGGATGGCTGTCTCTTTATGCCTGTCCAGCTTTGACTACGGGCTTGCTTCATAGGAGGACATGGAGTTGGAAGGCCCCTCGGGGTTAGCCTCCCAGTCATCCAGCACCTCAAAGTCTCCTGGAACCTGCAGGACCCAGTCCTCCTCCATGGAGGTTGATGGAGGACATCCAGTGGCTTTCAGGGATCTCTGTACCTGAGGATCGGCGCTCATGCAGGCGTCAGCAGGAGTTTTACGTCCTGGACTTCCATGAGCCTTGTGACAGCTGTCAGTGCAAGGCTCACAGCTTGGTGAGGACAAAGTCTGCCTAAGGTTCAACTTTGTGGAAGTGGACAGATGAAGCTCGATTGAAGATCTGAAGGATCTGGATTTGGGAGTGGAACCACTGCCTCTTCAAAGGAGTCTAGGTCTCAGCTGGAACCTTGAGACGGATAAATTCACCTTCTATGTGTTACGAGAGGAGAAACCTTTAACCAAAAGGGGCATTCTATCTATGGTGAACAGTCTGTTTAACCACTTGGGGTTTGTGGTGCCAGTCATGATGGGAGGAAGAAACAATGAGAGAACTCTCTTGCACCCAGTAGTGGAGGCAGCCGCTTCCAGGGCAGCTCGTCTGAGGCAGTAAATGGCAACTGCTGGTGATGGACTGTTGCCAAATACATGCACTGTCATCTGAAATTCAATGGTCTCTGAGGCCATTGATGAAGATTGCAGTCATGGTCTCTATGACCTCAATGTGCACCGCTCTGCTGTTCAGACAGGTGAATATGATGGTTCACTCTCTGCGCGGCTTCCTCTTGTCCTCCGGGAAGTCCCTGTTCACGGGCCAAAGATGTCCAAACCAACATGTGTGAATGGCTGCTCCAAAGACAGTCTGTCGGATGGCAAGTCCGACATCTGCTGTTCCTCTAGTTTTCTGCTCAGTCTTCTTCTACACTCTACACTGAATCAGTCACACTAACTCACATGTTCAAACTCTATTCCACCAAGTGGTGTAGTGGAGATACTGCGCACCAGGAGAGGCAGCACCACACCTATTCTGCCCTCCCTGAACATTGGTGTTTAGTTTGGCAGATAGGTAAACAGTTCTTCAAATGAGAGCTAAAGGCTTCCAGGTGCAATCTGAATGTTTATTCCTCCCTCAATAAAGGCACTGTAAAACTACAAAAACACAAGAACAAAAACATAGTAAATCACATTTTAGTCATAAAACATAGTCACTAAATTATACAGTATAGTTTAAAGCCTTAACAACTCAAAACATAGCTGACATAACTGCCTCAACAATGTGGAAAATAATTAGAGCTTCATCTGCTATCATAATGCTAACATATAATGGGAATTACCATTAATGCACTAACAGAAACTAGCATCGTGATCACGATATTTTTAGACAATATATTTATTGAGATTTTCCTTTTTTTCCCCACAAAAAAGGTACAATACAATCAATACAAACAGCATCAAACATTGATTCCTCGCCCCCCCCTCCAAAATGTCCATAACGGGGGAAAAAAAATGTAAGTACAGGAGATAGACGTACTAACAGGTTAATGCATGCAGAATATTATTCTCTTACATAATGTTGCAGTGTACTTCGCCCTTTTGTCGCTGACCCAAACTTATAGTGGTTTACAGAACCAAACAAAAGCCCTAGGCACCCACCAGGGCCAGCAAATGCCCAGGACCGAAAGAGGCAGAGAGCGCGACCATCCCCCAAAGCCCAACCTCAGAGACACCCACAGGGGTGAACCCAGTCCCATCCCCACAGATGCCCCCAAAACCAGGCCCCAGAGAACAGCCTGGATCAGTGTTTCTCAACCCAGTCCTCAAGGAACCCCTACCCTGCAGATTTTCATTGTAACCCTGCATAGGTAGCCCTGCTTGTACTTACTCGACCAATCATCTCGCAGCACTTAATTATGCAAGGTGTGCAACATCTGACATAATTCATTGCTGATTGGTTGAATAACTACAAACAGGTACCTATTCAGGGTTGCAAAGAAAATATGCAGGATAGGGGTTCCTTGAGGACAGGGTTGAGAAACACTGGCCTGGATATTAATCCAGGTTCTGCATTAATATCCAGATCGGATCATTTCCATCCATCCATCAATTATCCAAACTGCTTATCCTGCTCAGGGTTGCGGGATGCTGGAGCCTATCCCAGTAGTCGTTGGGCGGCAGGCGGGAAGACACCCTGGACAGGCTGTCAGTCCATCACAGCCAATAATTTCCAAGTTAAACAAATATCTTACTGAACATTTTTTCCTCCAAAAGTCAAACCATTGTTCTACAACTACCATCGGTTGCTGTAGCGAGAATAAAATCACATACAGTACTACAGTGAAATATCATTATATCTTCACAATGGGTTAAACAGGTGATGATGTTATGCAGGTATGATGATGTCATGTGGGTATGATGATGTCATGTGGGCATGATGATGTCATGTGGGTATGATGATGTCATGTGGGTATGATGATGTCATGTGGCCAGATCTATGCCCACACAGACAACGCGCCTCATTTAATTTACTTCTGACATCATGGTCGATTGGCAATCATCAACCTAAACATCTGTGGATAAAAAATCATATGAAGTTTTTCCTTAAATACAATTCATTGAAAAAGTTTGATACAGGATTCCAAAGGATTTGGATCCAATAAGGACATACGATACTGGATTTGGATTCGGTAAAGGGTTATCGAACCCCAGCACTTCGCTTTGCATCACAATTTGTAATCCCACCCCTCTATGACGGACGGCTTTTTGGCCCACCTTCAAGTTTTGCTTTTTAGAAAACCACATGGACGCCTTTGCTGCCAGATGTGATCGGACGATGAGTCGAATGAACTCGTGCATTGAATGACGACGTGTCACAGTTGTTCGCCTCTAATTGCATGCTGACCTCGGCAGGAAAAAAAAAGAAAAAAAGGGAAAAATAAAACATGTGGTTTTCTCTGCATTGTGTCTGTTTGCTTTATCTAAGCTGACAGCTCTTTCACCTGCAGTGGCATCACCTCCTCTTGAGCTTATCTGCGGCGAATGAGAAGTGACACGCACAGCACTGTGGCACAACAGCAGGAGGTGAATTCTCCAAGTTATCCAACACCAACGTGTCCGACTGTTGTCGTGTAATGATCCCGCTGGAGGCGAGCGAGGGTACGCGCAGCTGTATTTAGAGTACTGATGATGAGTTATGGGGGTCTGGTGTGGCATGAGAGGGGCGAGGAAGACGAAGGGGAGAAAAGAGGGGAGGAGGTGTGTTGCACATCAAGATAACCCAAGAGAAGTGGTCTGTAGTTGAGCAGAGAGAACTGACTCAGCAGAGCGCTACAGACGGACTGTGAGCCGCTTGGTTATGTGATCTTATACTACAGCTCACTGACCAAAGCAACGCTCGGGGAATGCTGCGAGCTGGGTTTTGTTTCCCACACGGGGCCAGGCGGGGCGGGGCGGGCCGGGGCGGGGCGGTCCATGCGTGTCTTCATAATGAATGCATCTGTCAGGAGGAAAGACTGCGACTGATGAACAGTCGCAGCTTCAATGCTGAGCAAACACAAGGGAGGCGATCTAAACTCGTGTGTGACCGACGTAACCAGCAACATTTACCTGTCGTTTCATTCCACACACCTGCACACATGCAATGTACCAACACACCATTTCCCCCCTCCCACAGCAGTGCGACACAAAGATAAAAACACACGCCCAAACTACAAAAACTACAAAATATCCAACTTATCAAAATTTTTTTTTTTAAATTCACTGGCCAAGAGGGCGAACGCCAGGATGACTGTCGGGGCTGCTGGTCTGCATGAGCTAGCAGTTAGCTTAGCCTGCCTCGCTTCTGCGTCCTGTCAGACCGCCCCCGGTGTTTCCTTCTCGGGCGCAGCTCCGGGCAGGGCTGCGGTCCCTGGGCCCCCAGGACGCAGCAAGATCAGGCTCCCCGAGCTGATCCAACACCAGCTCTCCCAGCCCAACACCCCAACACACATCCCCACACTCCACACGACAACACCAAACACACAGTCAGAGCTAGGCGAGGCCGCTGCCAGACCGCCCTCGGTGTTATCCGAACTGCCAGTCTGCATGGGCTCGCAGCGTTTTAGCACTAGCGCTGAAACAATCAGTCGATTAATCGATTAGTCAGCTGACAGAATATTAATCCTTTTAGACACTTCCATCCATCCATCCATCCATTATCCAAACCGCTTATCCTGCTCTCAGGGTCACGGGGATGCTGGAGCCTATCCCAGCAGTTATTGGGCGGCAGGCGGGGAGACACCCTGGACAGGCCGCCAGGCCATCACAGGGCCGACACGCACTTGTCATAAGCTGGTTACAGCTTCACAAACACTAAAGTTTGCTTACCTCTCCCTGATTCATATCATAACATCACCAATATTCTAGGGTTTAGCAGCTGGTCAAACTAAGTAAACAGTTACAAGACACCACTTTGGGCTCTGGGAACATGTGATAGGCATCTGCCATTATTTTGGACAGACTTATAGAATTCATGATTAATCAATTAACTGAAACAATAATTGATCGATTCATTGATAGTGAACATAACCACCAGCTGCAGCCCACATTAAAATGTATGAATATATGAACTGTTGCCATCAGAATGATAGTATAAAGCACCAGCCCTCCATACCAACCAGGCTCACAGATAATTATTCATACCCACCAGAAACAAACCTTTGTATGTGTGTAAGGATGCACAATACTGACATTTTTGCCAATATCTAGTCATTTCAGAGGCCATTTCGGCCGATACCGATAGTTTTCATTTTATTGCAATAACACTGTATGTCTTAGTTTCCATCAGTGTAGTTTATCTGTTATACTGTAACTGAGATACTACTACTACTACTTTCGGCTGCTCTCATTAGGGGGCGCCACAGCTGATCATCCGTTTCCATCTCTTCCTGTCCTCTGCATCTTCCTCTGTCACACCAGCCACCTGCATGTCCTCCCTCACCACCTCCATAAACCTCCTCTTTGGCCTTCCTCTTCTCCTCTTCCCTGGCAGCTCCATATTCAGCATCCTTCTCCCAATATACCCAGCATCTCTCCTCCACACATGTCCAAACCATCTCCATCTTGCCTCTCTTGCTTTGTCTCCAAACTGTCCAACTTGAGCTGTCCCTCTAATATACTGGTTCCTAATCCTGTCCTTCTTCATCACTCCCAATGAAAATCTTATCATCTTCATCTCTGCCACCTCCAGCTCCTCCTCCTGTCTTTTCATCAGTGCCACTGCCTCCAAACCATATAACATAGCTGGTCTCACTACCATCTTGTAAACCTTCCCTTTAACTCTTGCTGGTACCCTTCTGTCACAAATCACCCCTGACACTCTTCTCCACCCACTCCACCCTGCCTGCACTCTCTTCTTCACCTCTCTTCTGCACTCCCCGTTACTTTAGACAGTTGACCCCAAGCATTTAAACTCATACACCTTCGTCACCTCTACTCCTTGCATCCTCACCACTCCACTGTCCTCCCTCTCATTCACACATAGGTATTCTGGATGCATATGTGTACAGTTACTTAGATGCAGATACACTGCTTTATTACTACCTGTCCTCATGTATAACTAAACACTTGACTGCATGCACTGAAGGAGAGCAACACAAATTATTTCAAATTAAATGCAGAAAACATGTCACACAAATTCTGGCATATTTTTAAACTTCTTTGCTCTTACATTTGTTCTACAACCGGTTGATCCTTATAGCTTCCCTATAAAATGAGACTACCAAACTGTCGCCTGAGTCAAAACAACATTTTTTAAGTATAAAAAGGGCCTGCGTATGGCAACAGGCGAGTCCATAAATACTGGGCTGGCGTCCAGCGCTTTACCTGTGCCCCCGTCCATAGGGTTAGTGGTTGTGTCAGGAAGGGCATCCAACGTAAAATTTTGCCAATTATCATGCGGATTGACAAGACCGCCATCAGTGCTGTGCCCTCACGGGGTACAGATGGAAACTATCAAGTCCGCTGTGGTGACCGCTGGGAAACAGGGAACAAGCCAAAAGAAGAAGAAGATAAAATAAAAAGGGCCTGCATAGGCTGTAGCTCCACCTGTCTTTCCATGATTGCATGTTTTGACTGTCAGCACATAATTAAAGTGTCATCATATCACCGCAACAGCTCTTCTCATCTCATCATCAGCCACTTCTCCGGGGTCGGGTCGCGGTGGCAGCAAGCTACTATGTAGGGCACTCCAGACGTCCCCCTCCCCAGCAACGCCCTCCAGCTCCTCCTGGGGGATCCCAAGGTGTTCTCAGGCCAGATTGGACATGTAGTCCCTCCAGCGAGTTCTGGGGTCTACCCCGGGGTCTCCTCCGAGTTGGCTGTGCCCGGGAAACCTCCAAAGGAGGGCGCCCAGGAGGCATCCTAATCAGATACCCGAACCACCTCAACTGGCTCCTTTCGACGTGAAGGAGCAGCAGCTCTACTCCAAGCTCCCTCTGGATGTCCGAGCTCCTCACCCTATCTCTGAGGCTGAGCCCAGACACCCTACGGAGGAAACTCATTTCAGCCGCTTGTATTCGCGATCTCACCCTTTCGGTCACTACCCAAAGCTCATGACCATAGGTGAGGGTTGGAACAAAGACTGACTGGTAAATTGAGAGCTTTGCCTTCCGGCTGAGCTCCTTCTTCACCACAACGGTCCGGTACAACGTCCACATTACTGCTGATGCTGCACCAATCCACCTGTCAATCTCCTGCTCCATCCTATCCTCACTCATGAATAAGACCCTGAGATACTTGAACTCCTTCACTTGAGGCAACAACTCATCCCCAACCCGGAGGGAGCATCCACCATTTTCCAGTAGAGAACCACGGCCTCAGACTTGGAGGTGCTGACTCTCATCCCGACCATTTCACACTCAGCTGCAAACTGCCCCAGTGTGTGCTGGAGGTCACGTTCTGATGAAGCCAACACAACCACATCATCTGCGAAGAGCAGAGATGCAATTCTGAGGTTCCCAAAAGGGACACACTCCTCACCTTGGCTGCACCTTGAGATCCTGTCCACGAATATCACAAACAGAATCGGAGATGAGGGACAACATAATGACAAACTTTTGATATCTGTATCTATACCGATAACACATTTTTAAGCGATTAATGGCCGAGTGCACCCCTGATATGTCAATATTGATGTTGTTGGTGATATTGTAGTTGCTTGTTATTTAGATGACAATTGCTGTATGGCACACAGTGAATTTCAGAAATCACAATAAACTAGCCGACCAATTGACAAAGCACACTTCCTGTCATGGTGGACAACATCATGGACAACAATGACCTCGTTACACCTCAACATGTGTGAATTTACAGACCCAGAGTGAACGGAGCGGGCTCTCTTAAGTAATGAAGGTTTTTCAGGGTTTTCCGGCTGAACATAAAAAATGAAACAAAACAAATTTCCCACAACGGGTGCATCCTGGACACATCAAAACAACCCCACTGCTTTGGACAGCTGTTTTTTTATTATCATTATGTCACTGTAGGAGTGTTTCAAAAGTAAACGATCCATTTCTCTACCATCTCCCTGCTCCTGTAGGAGAACACGGAGTTTCACATCAAAGGTGAACTCGACAGGGGGGCGTGAGGAGCGGCTCGGGATGAAAAAAACCAACTCATCGAGATCAGAAACCGAGGTTTCCATTTCCCTTGTTGCGTGGGCAGGTGGCGAGGCATTGAAGCCGTCTCTGCAGCCCTCATAAGAGTCGACTGCAGCCCTGAGGTGGCTGGATGACTTCGCACAGAACAGGTGAATGGATATTCCCCGTCCTCCCATCTCGCTACTAGGGCTGCTGGAACGAATTTCTATATTCGAATATATTTCAAATTTTAACAATATTAATGCTATTCGAACGCTAGAATTGCCATTCGAATGTGTAAAAAAAAAGTTTTTAAAAATATATATAAACTAGAAGAACCCCGCTACAATGTAGCGGTTTGGTTATCCACCCGTCTGAATCTCCCTCCTCTTCATCCTGCCTGCTAACCGCCTTCCCCCTGCCCCTAAACCCCCCCCACTCCAACCCCCCCCCCACAAATGCTCAGAATCATCTGAAATGCCGAGAAAAGTGATTTTTTAGAAAATGCATATTTTTGCATAATTATGCATAATTATGCATAATTATTTTAATTTTCTGCTATTTTTCTGGTCCTCTCTGGAACAATACCTACTATCTCCAAAAAAAATGAAGGATCATAAGTGCATTTTTGCAAAAATGCATATATTTTGCATAATGCCAAAACATTTAAGTCCCAAAATTTTTTTTTTATATAGGTGAAAAAAATCAAAGATGCTCAGAATCATCTGAAATGCCGAGAAAAGTGTTTTTTAGAAAAATGCATATTTACGCATAATTATGCATAATTTCAATTTTCTGGGATTTTTCCCTTACTCTCTGAGACAATACCTACCACCTCCAAAAAGAATTAGGATCATAAATGCTTTAGTTTTCGGTCCCGCTATCTACACTAACTAACACACACACACACACACACACATTACGAAAATATATGAGTAGATGTGTTGGCTAACATTGGCGAATCTCACTCTTCTCGCCTGCCTACCCATGTGAAATGCTTTTGAACAATAAAGTTTGAGTCTGAATCACAATATCAATAAACGCACGCGATACCATTACTGTCACTATCACAGAGATGGCGGAAAGAGAGAGGACACAACGGAGAGCACCACTCCTGACCGTTTGAGAAGCGAGGTGTGGAAAATATTGGGATTTCGGCCTACAAACGGAAAAACCACAAATAGAGACGTAGCAATCTGCAGAACATGCAAGATCCAAATGAAATACCACACTGCAACGCATAGGTTGTCTGTCAACATGCAACTACGGTAGGCTGCATCTTCATTCAAGTAGCCTAAACCCACCGGTGCGTAAAGGCGCACACAACCCATTCAGCAACACCGTAGCTATCTCCTAAACAGGACTTGCATGTCGTGTGCACAAATGAACCAAAATGTGGGAATGAATTGTACTGCGCACGAATGAACCAAAACACAAGGTATTTTAGTAGGCGATGGAAAACGTGTCTCCTCAGTCTCATTCTCCTACTGGCAACTCCTAACCACTTAGGACACCTCTCGAGGTCAGTGGTGGATCTAGAGATTTTTCCCTGGGGTGGCAAAGGGGTGGCAAGACTGTGTCCCGGAGGTGGCAGCTGCCACCCCTTTGCCACCCTGTAGATCCGCGCCTGTGACGGATTCTAAATCGGCGACTTCTGTTTGAGATGAGTTTGGTGCGGGTCTCATTGACCTTCACCATGCATGTACATAAAATATACTTTAAAAACATATTATCTGATTTATAAACGGGGTGGCAACAGGGGTGGCAAGACTGTGTCCCAGAGGTGGCAGCTGCCACCCCTGTTGCCACCCTGTAGATCCGCCCCTGCTCGAGGTCCTCTAAATATCTGGGGGGGGGGGTAGGAGTGTTTCTTAGCCTCGAGAAAGTTGATAAATTGCTTTTATTCAAACCTGGATTTGACCCGGACTTTCTGAGAGTTCGTTCGTCTTTCTAGATGTTTTGAGTGGCTGCAACGCCCTCTAGTGGACAAAATGTGCTTAATAACCACATTCTGATACTGTAGACGTTGACACAAGCCTGTAATAGGATAAATTAGAGCTTTAAAAAATACGAATATATTTCGCATATTAAAAATAATAATGCATAGAAATTCGAATATGATTACATAGGAGTTCGTCTTTCTAGACGTTTTGAGTGGCTGGAACGCCCTCTAGTGGACAGAATGTGCTTAATAACCACATTCTGTTACTGTAGACGTTGACACAAGCCTGTAATAGGCTAAATTAGAGCTTTAAAAATTCGAATATATTTCGCATATTAAAAATAACAACGCATAGGAATTCGAATATGATTGCATAGGAAGATTGACAGCCCTACTCGCCACCGAGAGGACCAAACCCAGCGCCTGTTACGGACAATTTTGCCTTCGCTGGTTTTGAAAACGCAACCTTATCTTAAAGAGACCATCCTGTTATGCAAAGGTCACAGTTTTGGTTCCTGCACCATTTGACACAGCCTGTCAAAGTGCCGCTGAGCAAGGCAGCGAACCACCTCTTACAAAACCATTCAGTCGGGTGGGACGAAGGCGTCTCTGCTGAACGCCTCGCTAGAAATGTAAACTGCGAAAGGACGCGATCGCCGCAAAACAGCCCCATTCAGATCTGAACTCTTTCCTGTCTACTCAAAACCTTCGGGCCTTTTTCCCAAGCCGTAAGTCTGAGACTGAACACAAACGTTCCCTCTGTAGTTTAGCAAACAAATAGACTGTCAAAGTGGCCTGAATGCCTCCCAAGTTCCAGACTACTCTTGTGTCTTAACAACAGCAAAAGAACTTGAAGCAGCAGATATGACTAGCGTATCAAAAGACAGTGGAGGTTTTTATAATGCTATACATCGTGGACACGTGTACCAGGCTCAGCCTTTCTCACCTTTTTCCTCTTTTTTTCTCTAAACCAGTTTTAAAACTTGAAGACTTGGAGATGATTCATCTGACAAACTTCTCAAGAGTCTACCAATGACTGACAAGCCCCTGGTGTAAACTAGCAGCCCTAGAAGGAGCGTGATAATGAGCGTGGTGTGCAGTGTCCTCTCTCTCTCTCTCTCCATCTAGCTCTCTTTTGTTCTCCATCTCTCTCTCTCTCTCTCTCTCTCTCTCTCTCTCTCTCTCTCTCTCGCTCTCTCTCTGTCTCTGGTTCCTACTCACCGTTTCTATTAGTTTGCGGTTGTCCACTAGCTGCCGTTTGTCTTTGATCTCGCTGGATGCCACCCACGTCTTGATCTGGTCTCGAAGACGCTGAGGGACGAGAAGAGGACGGAGAGAAACAGAGGAGGACGAGATAGAAACAGAGAGACAGGAAGAGAGAGTTAAGTTAATCCTAACTCGCTGGGACTAGCTGCACGTAGTCATGGATGGAGAACTGGGTGTGTACATGGACGCAGGCTTGGCTTGGGGCGACTCTGGTTGCCACGGTAACACCTGAGACAAAAGCGGACCCG